>NC_135712.1:199676458-199976458 GCF_964656455.1 Halichoerus grypus | reverse complement strand
TACAACCCCGTGATCAAGAGTCTCATGTTCCACCAACTGAGCCAGCCAGGCACCCCTAATATTTTAAAATCATATTATAATGTTTTAAAATTATTAAATACTCAATTATTTGCCCATCTGAATTGTAACTGATTCTAAATGAGTTAAGTCTAAGCTGACAAAATTTTACAATCCCTAGGTACAACACAACTTAGTTGCAATCCCTAAACTGCTCTGAAGAACACATTCCAAAGTGAAAATAAAATCACTTTCCATCTCCCTTCATCCAATCTGACAGTGATTAGCGACAAAGGGATTTGGGCAGGGAAGTTCTTCCACACCTAAGTACCGTACTCACAGGTGTACATGGCCCACTCACCAGTTATAATCAAACCATGATGCGTAACTAGGAATAATAATGTGATTGGTCTGCTCTGTCACATTATCTTCTCCAGGGTCAAGTGAGCGACTCTGATCACCTTTGCTAGGATCTTCATCTTCCTATAGAAAAGAAGCCAGAGTTTAGAGAAACAGAGAACTGCAGAGACATAAATAACAGCTTTCCAAACTTCTCATATTAGGGCACAAAATGAAGCTCTCTGATCCAATTTCAAGGCTCGGAAAAACAAATTTCAAATAAAAACAGCCTTTCTGGTTTTTAAAGTACCTTCATAAGATGTCCAGATGACATAGCAGATTCCTCCCTTTTACAGATGAGGGAATCAACTCAGAGAAGGCCCAGAACTTTTCCCACAACAGCTTGCTTCTTACTTGGCCAGTTTTATCTTATCCTAGGGTCACAAATCTAAATTACTAGTTCTCAAGTTATTTATAAGAAGGTGACTAAAGGACACTAATGAGGCATAATGACACGCCTTCCCCTACCCCAAAGATTGATCAGTAAGTATCTGCTAGTGGCCGTATGCACCTTATCTCATTCATTCCTCACAATAAACAGCAGGTATTATCACCTCTTTTATGGATGAGAAAATGATGCACAGAGCCGGTAAGTTGTAAGCAGGGTATAACTCCAGAAAACCCAGCTTGAGGGCCTAGACTCTCAATCACTTTCACTACTATAAGCTCTGATTTTTATCAGATTTATGGAGGTTTTACAAATGATTCCACCTAAAAACCTTGCCTGGCTAAAACAGTAATTTCAAAGTCATTGCTTTGGGTCAAAACCCAAGAACATTTCTTAGGCTACCAGTAAAGAGTAATAATAATTACTTTTAAATAAAAGTATCATGTAATACACAGTTTACATTCAAATGTTTCCAATTAACCCAGAAATGCCCTTTATACATTTTTCTCCCCAAACCAGAACCTGATCAAGGAATCCACATTATATGATACTCACATCTCTTTAGCTTCCTTTAATCCCTGCCTCCCTTTGAGGGGGGTACTTTATGACATTCAAATGTTTCAAAATTCCAGGCCAAATTACTTATGCAATATCTAACAATCTCTATTTATCTTACTGATTCTTCATAATTAACTTCTGATCAAACATTTTTATCAAGAATACCACAGGAAGTAAGTTTTTTGACATTCAGATGTTTTCCAATTTTCTATTATACCATTGTATCTATCAAGCTTTCATCTGTGGTGTTTTACTGTCTTTATTCTTTTTTTTTTTTTTTTAAGATTTTATTTATTTTTATTTGAGAGAGAGAGAATGAGAGAGAGCGAGTACATGAGAGGGGGGAGGGTCAGAGGGAGAAGCAGACTCCCTGCCGAGCAGGGAGCCCGATGCGGGACTCGATCCAGGGACTCCAGGATCATGACCTGAGCCGAAGGCAGTCGCTTAACCAACTGAGCCACCCAGGCGCCCTACTGTCTTTATTCTTATGAAATTTTCTTCTATTAAGAACCAGTCAAATTTTGAATCGTAGTCTTTCATACTGGCTCCATAGTTTAATTTCTACCTTTTAAGTTAATTCATCATAAATGTCCTGTGCTATAGTATTTGAAGTGAGGATCTACTGTTACTGCCTAGAAACTTAAGACAATAATTTCCTTAAGATCAATGAATATAGAAAAAAACGTAATGTGTGAAAGCCCCAAGGAAACTCTGGTTGTTAATTAAATGATGCTGAAGCAATTTTGATGACAAAGGTAAGAAATGTTATTTCCCAAATCAGGGGAGCTAGTAAAAAATATGCTCATGGTTAATGAGTTTTTGAGATGTAGATTTCACAGATTCAATTATAACACAAAAAATTTCCTTTATTCAGGAAAACCAGGGAAAGACTGGCACTGCAATTAAAAAAAGCCAATAGTCTATGATTTAATTATCAGAATGAGGGGGAACGCATGGGATGATATTATGGGACCAGCTGTTAAGAGTAACTACTTCTAACCAGTTTTGGTTTCAATTTTACAACAGACTTGGCCTTAAGTTTCAAGATACCCCAGCCACTGGCATAAAAAAAAAAAAAAAAAATCTACATGTCGACTGTCTGGCTTTTTATTTCGGTCTCTTTCAATACCACACAATAGTATTTACACTAAATGATGACATCTTTTTACAAATATAACACTGTTAATGGTTCCTAAGTAGCTCTCTAAGTAAAGAGAAGTCTAATTTTAAAGAAAAAAATCATAGGGGCGCCTGGCTGGCTCAGTCAGTGGAGTATAGGACTCTTGATCTTGGGATTGTGAGTTCGAGCCCCACACTAGGTGTCGAGCTTACTTAAAAATAAAATCTTTAGGGCGCCTGGGTGGCTCAGTCAGTTAAGTGTCCGACTCTTGGTTTCAGTTCAGGTCATGATCTCATGAGTCCTGAGATGAAGCCCCACACTGGACTCTGCGCTTAGTGGGGAGTCAGCTTGAAGATTCTCTCCCGCTGCCCCTCCCCACCACTTGCGCAGGCACAGTCACGCACGCTCTCTCTAAAAAAAAAAACCAAAGCTTTAAAAAATAAAATAAAATCTTAAAAAAAAGGAATCATAAGAACAATTCAGTTAAAGAGCCTTATGTAGATGAGTTTCTTGAACATTTTCAGGGAAATCCTATCATAAGTAGGTTCATTCCTTGAATGTATAAAAAAATACAGTAAATGTCAATTTGGGGGATTTCTCTAACTCAATGAAAAAGAACTATCCATTTTCAGCAAAGTAAGGGAGTTATTTCAAGGGGACTGTTATTTCAAGGAGTAGGGATTAGTTACACCTAACTAATAACATAGTCAAATATGACAGTTTGAATGAACAATGGGCTATTTACTAAAAAGGAAAGTAAAATCCTGCCTTAAATCCAACACCTTTCAACAACATCATTATTGCTATGTCTCTACCACAGGACTGATGAAACAGGAAGGTGCTGTGAGGGCTCATAAAAGGTTAAGAGTATGCTCAAAGGCTGTGGGCTGGAGTTGTACCCACAGAAATAGAAGTGAGAAAATCAAGGCAATCGACGTGGTCCCTGCTTACCTGTCCTGTCAGAGGACACTTGGAACACTGCAGTCAGCTCTGATTACTACCTTGCAACCAGGGGATGACAGAACCAGAAATTATAGTGTAAGAGGAACACTTCATGAGGAGATAGAAATTTCCTCTCAATAAAATTTTCAGAGTCAAGAAAGACAAATTATTTCAGGGGTGTGTTAACAAAAAATCAGAATGGCCTCAAAATTAAACATTTCTAAGGACACTTCTAACCCGTGTTCCTACTGTTCCATACACAGGACCCCTTAGACAGCTACTTGTGCACCAGGCCTAACTAAATTGTTACCTTTCCTCCTGTTGTGACTGTTTCTTCATCCTGCTCATCTGTAAAATCAAAATATATGATTTATTTAAAAATCAAGTAAACACTCTTTGGATTACCTGAAAACTTCCAGGTAATTTTAAAAACTTAAATTGTTACATGCAGAGAAAAGGAAAGAAATAAAGCATTATGAAAGCAAATCCACCTCTAGTAATTCAGTAAATTGAAATCGTACACAGAAGCACAAAGGTGAGTAGAACTTCAAAGCATTAATAATTAAAAATTTCCAACAACAGGGAATTTATAATTAATTACTGCTTGGGCTACTATCTTAGTGATGATCTTGCTAATAACAGGTAAAGGACTTGATTGGGGCTCTTACTCCTGAGATTTGATGAAACAAAGTAATGACATTTTAGATCTCAGAGGACATGAGTGAAGGAAATGAGGAGAAAAGAAAAGTGAACATCAATCACTATGAAGTCCTGGTAAGGCTGTTAATATATTCTGAGGATAGAGGACTCCAGGACATAAATGCTGGCCTTGCAAAAGAACAGGAGTAAACCCAAGTATAATTTAAACCAGGCAGCTGATTTCCACAGCAAAAAGTGCCTGTGTGGACAATTGTTTATATATGAATGAAGGCTGCGTTTGCATTACAATGGCAAAGTTGATTAACTGAGACAGAGACCATATGGCCCACAATGTCTAAAATATTTACTACCTGGCCCTTTCCAGGTTAAGTCCGCCAACCTCTATTTTAGAGAATATACAAAGATCAGTAGTAGACAAACAGGTGGTACTCAAACTTTCAACTGTATTTCATACAGTGCCTCTACTACATGCCGGCCATGGTCCCAATGCCAAGGACACAATAAAGAACAAGAAAAGGTCCCATCTTCACGGAGTTTACATTCCAGTTAGGAGTGGCAGGAGACAGAAGAGAAAACACACGAACAGGTATCAGATGGTATCAGAGGAAAATAAATCAATATATTTTAGAGAGGCGCTGGGTGGGTGGACCCTTCTAAATAAAGAGGGAACCAGCCTGGTCAAAGGGCCACAGGTGGGGGTGGACCTGCCGCCGTCACAGATCTCCAAGGCCACTCTGAGCATGAATAAAGGCTGGAAGAAATGAGCACAGCACAAGAGAAGAGTGCGGTGACACAAAGCATTGGCACAAAAGTTAGACAGACCCAGACCTGAGTCACTGCTTTGTCGCTTAATAGCTATCTGCTTGGAAACACTACTGAAGCCCTCCAGCCTCTATTTCCTCAGCAATGACACAGGGCTAACATGGTTTTGCAGTGAAATGCAAACAAAGGTAGAATGAGTACCTGGCGGGTACTCATGCAAAACAGAGATGGACACTGTTGCTTGATTTCTAAGTTAGACAAACACCTGCTAGCACGAATATGGGATTCACTGTGTGGTAAATAAATTATGGTCATCCAGCTCTGCATAGCAACTACTTTTATTCTAGGAAGTGACGAAGGGATCTAAATAAAGTTGTCAAAAATGAACTTTTTGTCCTTTGGATCTTGATAAACCACATGATAAACAATTTCTCACTAGATGGTGGGAACACAACCTAATGATCTCTCTTTGGTCAAAATATATACCATTTAAATTTAGTTTGACAGATTTCTGTCCCTGATGTAGTCTTGGTACCCGATGGAAACAGACTTCTGATAATACTAAAGTAGGAGGGAGAGACATCCTGCTTACTGATTCATAAACAGTAGTAATAAATGTTCTCTTCCTCCTTCCAGATGTGGGCAATCACACTTTCACCTCAGCCCCTGGATCTTGCCCTTTCAGAGATCTCAAGACAGAAAGGAAGGAAGGACTCGGTATACGTAGCTAGGTGACACATAAGGCATAATGTGGACCAGTTAAAACAATAAACAACTCTGTGAACAGGAAGTCCCAGTGGATGGATCAGTTACCCCCGGCATGGTTCAGGTTATACCTAATGCAGAAAGCCAGATGATTAAATAATACATGGAAAGCCCATTGGTCCCTGGATGAGAGGCCAGGACAACAGCTTCAAATTCCATTTGACTCTAGCTCTCCAGCTGTGATGACCAGCACCTTCGGCCACAATACCCTTACTATTTAGACCTCAAACCATTCACAAACACAAAGGGAAGATCTCTTATACCCAGCACTAAAAATCTTAATCCAATTGACACCTTTATCCGTTTCTTAAAAATGGCTTCAATTTGACTCCTCTGATAAAGTCTATTACATACACACTCTAATACTTACTTCCACCTCTAAAAGGACAACTGTCCACTCCCTTAAAACTAGATTGATTCCTTTCAGGATATATACTTAATATACACCCTATCATTCTGTTTAACAAAGTGTCTCAGTGAAGATAATCAAGTCTTAACACTTACCCTGCTACATTACTGAAAATATACAAGACTACATATACCTCGTTTTGTTTTCCTGGCCTTTGATTCAGTGGTACCAGTTGTGGAACAGAAAATATAAAAACTTACAGAAAATGGAAGTTATTGTTATTGATATTCTATTAATAATGTTAAAGATAACTGAGAGGAATGTTTTGACAGCACTTCTTTTTCGTTTGTTGACCTAACACCACCTTTACATAAACTGTCAAGACAATTTTCTACTTCTGCTTTTGACAGAATCAAAAATGGAGTCATCCAAGGGCGTCTGGGTGGCTCAGTCGTTAAGCGTCTGCCTTCAGCTCAGGTCATGATCCCAGGGTCCTGGGATCGAGCCCCGCATCGGGCTCCCTGCTCAGCAGGAGGCCTGCTTCTCCCTCTCCCGCTCCCCCTGCTTGTGTTCCCTCTCTTGCTGTGTTTCTGTCAAATAAATAAATCTTTAAAAAAAAAAAAAAAAAATGGAGTCATCCACTAATGTTAAATAGCAAGCTTTAAGTCAGAAAAGGGAGGGTGTAGTGAAATGAAATAAAAAAAAACTCTCCTAACTACCTACTCATAACTGTCATCAAGAATCTCTGAAAAAGGGGCGCCTGGATGGCTCAGTCGGGTAAGTGGCTGACTCTTGATTTTGGCTCAGGTTATGATCTCATGGGTCCTGGGATCCCGCCCTGAGCAAGGCTCCACACTCAGCAGGGAGTCTGCTTGAGGATTCTCTCCCCCTCTGCCCCTCCCCCAGCTCATGCGCTTGCACTCTCGCTCTAAAATAAATAAATCTTTAAGGGGAAAAAAAGGATCTCTGGGGGAAAAAAAGAATCTCTGCAATTTGTCTGAAATACAGAATTCACCTACTGAAGAGATAGAGAAATTGCCGTCTCATTTTCCACATAAGGAAATCTCGAATACCCCTTCCAAGTGTAAAATTCCTGAACGTCAAAAATGTAGTATACACTGAAAACACTAGGTTCTCCTTTGATTTTTTTAAAAAAGATGTGAGCAGAGAGAGAGAGAGCAAGAGACAGAGCAAGAGCAAGGGGCAGAGGGAGAGAGAGTAACAGACTCCCCGCTGAGCAGGGAGCCCAACATGGGGCTCAATCCCAGGACCCCGGGATCATGACCTAAGCTGAAGGCAGACGCTTAACTTACTCAGTCACCCAGGCATCCCTCCTTTGATTTTTACAAGTGAAGAAAGAAACCGAGATCCATATATAACACTCAAGAACAAAGATGTTTAAAACTACCTCTATTTTTTAAACTGAAGAAAGTGACTACACTCCTCTTGTCTACCCGACAGCACATCCAAGGATTATGCCTTAATTGTGAAAATGTACTCTGTAACTTGTAAATACTATGAGCAGATGATGTGATTCTCATTTTACACTATTTAGAAAGCTAGAAGAAATACTTGAGAAAATAAATCATTTAAGCGTCAACAGACTTTTGTTCTGAAGATGCAAAATCAAATTGGTAAGAATGGAAAAAATGGATCACAGGAAATTAAATTTCCTGATATGGCAGCAAACAAAATGACAGTGGTGCTAAGGGGGCCATGGTCAACGTCTGTGCTGGACCAAAAAGGTAGCAACTGGAAGTGACATCTCTTGGGGAAGAAAGAATTATCAGAAGAACTAAATCTTTGAGAGAGAAAACAACACAGAAGTCTATAGACTGCTTTGGTTTTACCTAGATCTGCGACAGTTCCTCCTTTAACAGGTGTGTTTTCACTGTCTTTCTTTGGGTTCACTAGAAAGAAAAAAAAAATCATGTTTTAGGGGAAAAGTTCTACTTTTTTAAAAGAGAACAGAATAAAAGACGATTGAAAACTACATGAATCTCAATGTAAATCCACTGTCATCCAGAGTTCACCATCATGAAAAACTCCAAGCCCAACAGAGAAAGATTAACACTTACTGTAACAGACTGCATTTTGTAATTTCCCAAGTACCAATATTTTTTCATGACAAAAGTACAAAATACAAAAATATATAGGGCAAAACCTGAAAAGAACCTTTCAATCCCTTCCCCAAAAGTATTTTTTATTACATTTTCTGTGCATTTGTTGATTCCCATTTTTGTGGCATTCACTTAGATAAGCTGAGGGAGAACTAATACCTTTTACATAACTATGTAGACTTCAAAAATAGAAATGTTACCCATACTGTGCTCTTCCTTACCACTCTACTTTTCTCATTCAAGAGTGTGCCTGTATGACCTTTCCATGTTATGTATTTTTAGTTAAATTATATCTCTTTCATTTTCAATAAATCCACTATGTCCATGGGTGGGTCATAAGGTAACTAGTCCTATATTAATGGAGACTTAGTTTATTTGCAATTTTTTACAGCAAAGTAATCCACATTCTTATATTCACCTTTAAGCATGCATATAATTACTTAAAATGAGAGCTCTGAAATTAAAACTGCTACTGGATATACACATTTTAAAACAACAGATATAGCCAAATTGTGTTAAGTGCCTTCATCAATTTACACTTCCACCAATAGCATTTGAGAGTACCCATTTCCTCAAAACATCTGTACTTTGGGAATCATCTATTTTCTAAGTTTTGAAAATCTAATGTATGAAAAATGTTCCTTTAATAATTTACATATCGTTGGTTAAATGAAGTTGAGCATCTTTTTGCACATTTATTGGCCCCGAAATTTGATAAAATTACCAGTACAAAATACTTTGCCCCTCACTAGATCTATAGGGTGTTAAGAATCTTTATACAAATTTAGAGTTCTAATTCTTTGTTAAATGGCTAATGAATATTTTCCCCCAAGGCTAACACTTGCTTAAAGTACATTAATATTTGGAAGGTTACTTTTACATTTTAATTTGGTACTTTAATCCACCTGAAGCTTAAGTTCTTATTTTTGACACAAAGAACAGTACTAAATTTTTTCCACAAGTATTTATGGAACAGTTTGGTCTTTTCCCACAAATTCGCCCTGCCAAATTCACAATAAATTAAATTGATAAACAAACATGGATCTACAGCTGAATCAAACATTCTACTCTACTGATGGGTTCGGCGACATTCCTGTGTCCAAATCATACTATTTCATTATAGCTTTTATAGTTCAGTTAGTTATCTGTTAGGACTACCACCACCTTCATAGCTCTTTTACTTAAAATAAATATTTGGGGGGCACCTGGGTGGCTCAGTGGGAAAAGCATGCAACTCTTGATCTCAGGGTTGTGAGTTCGAGTCCTACACTGGGTATAGAGAATACTTAAATGAATACAATTTAAATAAATAAATAAGATATTTGGGGGTGCATGACTGGCTCAGTCAGTAGAGCATGCGATTCTTGATCTTGGAGAGTTGTAAGTTCAAGCCCCACACTGGTTAGAGATTACTTAAAAATAAAATCTTAAAAAAAAAAAAAGGCAAACAAACGAAAGGCACCTGTGTGGCTCAGTCAGCTAAGCGTCTGACTCTTGTGATCAAGCCACCCATGGGGCTCCATGGTTAGCATGGAGACTGCTGGAGATTCTCTCATTTTCCCTCTGTCCCGCTCGCACTCACTCTTTCTAAAATAAATAAATAAATCTTTAAAAAAAAAACAACTGAAAGATGCATATTGTAATCCCTACAGCAACCACTGAGAAAAAAACAGGTAAAAATCAAATAGAGAATATGAAAATCTATATAACAGAAAACAGAATAGTGGTTGCCAGGATATGGGAGAAAGGAGATAATCTATACTAACCCCCAGTAAGTATAGGGTTTCTTTTCAGGGGGATGGAAATGTTCTAGAATTAAGACGTGGTGATTGTACAACATAATGAATACACTAAAAAAACCAATGGAGTGATAAAAATATACTTTAACTGGTGAATTTTATGCTATGTGAAGAATATCTCAATTAGAACTATGCTATATAAAAAAGGAAGTCATAGAAGTTCTAAAATAAAAGAAAAGCAGGGGCACCTGGGTGGCTCAGTTGGTTAAGCATCTGCCTTCAGCTCAGGTCATGATCCTGGGTCCTGAAATCGAGCCCTCCATCGGGCTCCCTGCTCAGCAGAGAGCCTGCTTCTCCTTCTCCCTCTGGACTTCCCCACCCCCACTCATGCACTCTTGCTCCCTCTCAAATAAATAAATAAAATCTTAAAAAAAAAAGAAAAAGAAGAAGAAGAAGAAGAAAAGCAAACACAGAAGCCAGAACAGAACACTGAAAGTAGTGGATTAAAGCAAAAGAAGGGAGGAGGTAAGAGAGGGACAAATAGAAAAAAATTATCATAATGGCAGACTTAAGCCCAATGACATCAATAATTCTGTAACATTTCAGTGGACCACATACTGCAATTAAAAACAAAAAATGTGTATTGGGGAGGCGGGCAAAGCTCAACAATATGCTGTTTAAAATCGACATGCTTGGGGCGCCTGGGTGGCTCAGTCATTAAGCGTCTGCCTTCGGCTCAGGTCCTGATCCCAGGGTCCTGGGATCAAGCCCTGCATCAGGCTCCCTGCTCCACGGGAGGCCTGCTTCTCCCTCTCTCACTCCCCCTGCTTGTGTTCCCTCTCTCACTGTCTCTCTCTCTGACAAGTAAGTAAATAAATAATCTTTAAAAAATAAAATAAAAAAAATAAAATCGACATGCTTTACATAATCAAACTGAAAGTAACAGGATGCAAGAGAGATGTAAGTCAGAAATCTAACATGTAAGAACAAAGCTTGTGTAATTTACAAACTGCTCTGCTGAAGTCAAGTACAGTGGAGACTAATTTTAAAAAGTGTAGAAATAAAAGGGTGTGGTGTGATGAGGCTTTATTATCATCAGAGAACCTGGCCTTCAAGACAAGTACTACTATGGCACATAGACAAACACGACATAAGAGTCAATTCATCAGGAGGACATGATGATCCTAAGTGTATATGCCCTTAAATAGCAGAGCTTCAAAGTACATGAATAAAAATACTTAAAAGAAAAAATATTCACAGGAATCAAGGAAAAAAATAGACAAATCCACAAATATAGTTAAAAGGGTCTAACATTCTCCCAATAACTTATTTAAATAGGTTAAAATGTCATAGATAATACGCCACCTTCTCATCTGTATATTGATTCTAATGGGATTTAAAAACCATTTATTTCAAAGCATTGCTCAATTTAGAGAATTTTTTTTTCTTTCTTTTTTTTTTGAGTAGGCTCTATGCCCATGTGGGGCTTAAATCACAACCGTGAGATCAAGAGTCACCTGCTTGACCAAATGACCCAGCTAGGCGCCCCCATTAGAGAACTTTTTGGTCACGGTGTTTTTCTCAATAAGTAGCAGAAGTACACCAAAAGATTGGGAAAGGGAAGAAACATTTGCACCTTGAAAGTTGGGAACTGGGGGCACAGAGCAAGAAATGATTCATCCCATGGCATTGCTACAGAGTGATTAAATCACATCTAATACTCTCATAGTCTAGGCAGAAGAATACAAACCATTTTTTGGAAGCACCACTTCCTCTATGTTGGGTACCGGTGTTGGGTCTTCCATGTCCTTGGTAAGATCTTCTTGCTCATCTTCCTCTTTCTGACTTCTGCGCTTCCCATAAAGACTAGCTTGGCTAAAACATACAATGCATATAAATATAAAAAGGCTGACTATAGCTACTCATAGCACACAATTTCAGAGGCTTTATCCTCATTGTTAGAATCTATGCTCAGAATCTCTTTTAAAAGACAAACAGAAACCAAACAAATTAGGTACATTCCCAAATTACATCTAACCAGCCAGGAAAATAAAGGTTATTGGGAGGAAGAAATGGCCCCAGAAATTCTACTATACAAATCACAGACAGTATCCTAAAGGGGGCTTAAATTATGTAATAAAAGAACACCTGCTAAGGAAATATGGCACATATTTTATCTCACATAAACAATCACTTACATAAGAAATTTTCTCAAAGATATGTACAACCATATTTTCCTGGCTCTTTGTATCATCCAAATATCAAACTGCAAAGTAAAATCACTTAGGATGGTACTAATGTGTGTGTGTGCGTGTGTGTGTGTGTGTGTGTGCGTGTGTGTGTGTGTGTGTGTGTGTGTGTGTGTGAAAACTGCCATCGCCCTTTCTTTAGTTTATTTTTAAAACTAACACATTCCAGAAAGCAGACTAGGGTTCAAACAAGAATGGAAAGACTCCTTACCTTGAAAAATTACAGGGGATACAGGATAGAAATTATCAACTACTTCATATAACATGATGTGTACCAGAAACGAGTAAGGGTACCAAGAAAACAAGACATAATCAAGATCGAAAGTGACAGTTAAGCTAAATCTTGGGAACTGTAACAATTCACAATGTTTCAGGACAGGCAATGTTTCAGGATAATGAGTGGAGGCATAAGAAAAGAGATAACCTGTTCTGGGAAGGAACGGGCAGGAAGCAACACAAAGAAGTGAGGAGTGGAGAAAGAGCTGATGGAAATATACAGTGGGCCAGCCCGAGTCCTCACACTGCAGAGAGCATGAGCAGAGTTCTCTTCATGACAGACCACACACTGGCATAGGTTAGAATCAGGTATATAGGTAAAAATATTTTTTAAATTTTTAATAAAAACTGCATGACAATTTTTCAAAAGCCTGTGAACCTAAAGGTATTAGGGAGACAAAATAAGGGAAGGTCAATAAAACAAGAGTCAGGAAAACAGATGTCAATGTCTTTTCACTAAAGGAAACTTAACATAAAACTTGAATGACCGCTCATTAGAAGACAGCTGTATTCAATTGAAGGATATACATACATCTACTTTGGGAAACTCCATTTGGTGGGTTTTATACTCAGAGTAGAGGCTCAGTACCATCACTGTGAGCCTCCTAGACATCACGTCTTTTTTGGGGGGACCACTAGTGTCCTGGCACTGCATCTCAGCCCCTAAGTGGGAAGAAGGGTACATCGATTTCAGGCCCAGGAACACTTGGAAAAGTTGTATGGCTTTCTTCATTCACAGGGACATCAGGGAAGCCCTCAATTCCCTGCATATCAAGCATAAGACTCAGATTAGAGATTTAAGAAATAAGGTTACTCTCACTAATTGCTAAAGAAAAATCTATTTTTGTGGTTTTTTCTATCATAATACATGTGACTTGACAAAATAACAACATCCTTTTATGACTATGACTGGCTCATTAATATTATTTATAAAACTAAGAATTTTTTAACTTCCCTAACAGCTTCTATACACGGTTAACAATGCTTCAGATAACCCTACCGTTCAAGAAATAACATGGTTCTGATGAATCACAGACCTATACCCCTGAAACAAAATACATATGTTAATTTTAAAAATTTTAAAAAGAAGGGGCGCCTGGGTGGCTCAGTCGTTAAGCGGCTGCCTTCGGCTCAGGTCATGATCCCGGAGTCCTGGGATCGAGCCCCGCATCAGGCTCCCTGCTCCGCGGGAAGCCTGCTTCTCCCTCTCCCACTCCCCCTGCTTGTGTTCCCTCTCTCGCTGTGTCTCTCTCTGTCAAATAAATAAATAAAATCTTTAAAAAAAAAAAAAAAAAAAAAAATTTTAAAAAGAAATAACATGATTCAAGGCATGTTCTGGGCATAAAAAAATGCTAATTTGGCTATAGGAAAAAGTCAATAAAAGGAAGCTAATGAAGAGAAGATAACAAGTAGATCTTTATAGTCCAGTCAACTGCCAGAAATTTAACAAATTTCCGGTTGCATGAAAAGAATAAATTTTGCATCTGTCATTTTATAAGACTAAACTTAACCTCTTTGAAATTAAAAAAATTTTGAGTGAGACAAGCTAAGCAAGCCAGAAATTAAGTATCTACTTAATATACAATAATAAATGTTAAGTATTATCTACCAACTATTAAGTACCTACTTCAGGCCAGACACTGCACAGGGGCTCTAAAGTCTCACTTGATCCCCACAACAACTTACTCAAAAGAAACCAGAAACCCCACTCAAGCAAGATTCACTAAAGTACAAATGTGATGCCCTGAACAAGGCACTCTGCTCAACATGAAACAGACACAGGTTCATTTCCTCTATGAGTCACTCTGATCACAAATGGGACAGGTGGTAAAATCAGAGAAAGAGACACTAACTATGGCAAATATAATTTCTTAAATTCCTTACCAGCCACACTGCTCAATATATAATTAGATACAGAAAAGACTGTATTCAGGGTGCCTTGATATAAATACAACATCAGATGGCCATCTTACAAAGGAGATGAAGAAAGGGGAAGGAAAAATAGGGGAAGAGGAAAAGAAAGACAAAGAGCCAAATAATCCACCCTCAGACCTTGGTGAACGTGACGGAACTTAGTTGAAAGGATACAGTAATAGGAAGCCGAGAGTCCAGCTTTGAATCTTGACTCTAAGGAAAAATCTCTATGTGACCTTGGAAAAGTTACTTCCCTATCCTGAACCTCAATCTCTATTTCTTAAGATAAAGACGCTTATGATACTTCAAAGATCTGTTTCAGTTTTAAGATTCTGAACATGGTTTCTACTCTAAGCTGTGAGCCAAAGCTCTAATCCAGAAGGCAAATATTCATCCCCTTCCCATGGCTAGGCCAGAGAGAGAAAAATAGTTTCTCTCAGAATTTGATCATGGAATTGGAGTGGCTATATTTTAAATACAGATTAGATATCACAGTATGTTTATGTGGAATACAAAGTTAAATGTGATGTGTGTATGTGAGAGTGAGAGAGAGAGAGAGAGAGAGAGAGAGAGAGAGAGAGTGTGTGTGTGTGTGTGTGTGTGTGTGTGTGTGTGTGTGTGTGTGTGTGTGATGGAAGATTATTCAGCCATTAAAAAGGAAATTCTGCTACTTGGGACAACATGGATAGACCTTGAGGCCATTTTGCTAGGAGGAATAACTAAGAGAAAAATAAATACCATATGATCTCTCTTATATGTGGAATCTAAAAAACAAAACAAACAAACAAAAAAAACACAAATTCACAGACTGAGGGAATACATTGGTGGCTGCCAAAGGTAGGGGCTGGGGGAGAATGGGAAAGTTGGTGAAAGGTATAAACTTCCAGTTATAAAATAAACCCTAGAGGTGTAATATACAGCATGGGGTCTGCAGTTAACACAGTACTGTGCATTTGAAAGATGCTAAGAGAGTAGATCCTAAAAGTTCTCGTCACAAGAAAAAACTATTATTAACTATGTGTGGTGCCGGATGTTAACCAGATTTATTGTGATTATTTCACTATACATATCGATTTAAAAAAAGATTGTATGCAAGGTGCCTTAGCATAAATACAACAGAAGATGGCCATCAGATAACATCTGACAAGATGAGCTATCAGAGCAAAGACATCTACCAAGTCAAAGTAAGACAACTTCCTTTGAGCAAAACTTCTAGTATAAATGTAAAAATCTGGAATTCCCTCTGCAGTTTGTTTTAATGCCTCTGAATCATGCTGCAGTTCTTACCCTTTCTTTCCACTCTTCTTCCGGGATTCTGTGGGTGTAGGAGGCGGAGGGGAAGGCGAATGTTTCCTCTTTCGAGCATTAGCTGATGCTTTCCTATCTCTTCTCTCTGGACTTCTGACTGGCTAGGAAGAAGTAAATGGAAATAAATATCAGCCAGCTTTTCTGACTCCTCAGTTTCTACAAACCCTTGTCCAAAGATGAGTTTCACAAAGATAATACCAATACCACTCAGAGCATCCTAAACGACCAGCAGTCAAGACTCTCTGACCTTCCAGGTGATGTACCACCAATGGAAATATTAGAACCATCCCACAGGTATTCAAACTGTGCTACAAAACAGACATGCCCAAATCCTGTCCAGCTAAAAACTGTTCCTGTTCACCTTCTGCTTCCAGATAGGAAAAGCATTTTCAACAATTACTGGAAAATACAAAACATATGCTATTTAATTAATGAAATACAAACAATGGCTGAATGATCTTGTGAAAGTGTATCAAAAACTAGTCCTGACGTGTCAGTAAAATAGGAGAAAACTTTATGACACAAAAGATGTTAAATAAGATTGCAACTTATGACTTAAAAGTCAATCTAACAGAAGTACAAATACCCCTATTTGCAGATGGCATGATCTTATATATAGATAACCCTAAGGAATCTACCAACTATCAGAGCTAATGAGTTCAGCAGTTGCAGGATACACATCGAAATACGAATGTCAACCTGTAGATGATAATTATGGATTTAATAAAATAGACAATAAAGAATTAACACCTAAGACGATCCAAAGTATTGTACCTGAGGTGCCAAAAAAAAATCAGAGATTAGAACGTTAATTAAACATTCATCATCTCTGGTATCTTCATACTCCTTACAACTCTCTGTTTCCTTTCAGAAGCTCAGTAGCATCAAATTGGAATCTAAGTCATCTTACAGGCCTACACAAGAAGTTTTAAAGAAAATCTAAACTGTCCACACTGTATGGTAAGTCTGAAGTTAAACTTTTAAAAAGAGATATTAAATGCATTTTTATAGAATCACGCTAAAAATAAGTGAATAAATTAATACATAGGCCATCTAAATCTGAACAGAGATGGCTACAGACAGGCCTCTTTAATAATGTGCTGTAGAAATTAGACTATTCCTAATGACAAAAAAGATTGGTTGGAAACGCACTGAGGGAAAGCAAATATCTAAGCGTATGGGGTGTGTTGGGGGGGGAGGCTGAATAAAAAATAAAATTTAAGTCAAATTCCACAGCAAATAAGGACCAATTAAAAATGAAAGGATATGAGGGGCACCTAGGTGGCTCAGTCGTTAAGCGTCTGCCTTTGGCTCAGGTCATGATCCCAGGGTCCTGGGATCGAGCCCCGCGTCAGGCTCCCTGCTCAGTGGGAAGCCTGCTTCTCCCTCTCCCACTCCCCCTGCTTGTGTTCCCTCTCTCGCTGTGTCTGTCTGTCAAATAAATAAATAAAATCTTTAAAAAAAAAAAAAAAAAGAAAAAAGAAAGAAGGAATATGAACAAGACCCAGTTTAAAAATATTTTTCTTGGGGCGCCTGGGTGGCTCAGTTGGTTAAGCGACTGCCTTCGGCTCAGGTCATGATCCTGGAGTCCCGGGATCGAGTCCCGCATCGGGCTCCCTGCTCAGCAGGGAGTCTGCTTCTCCCTCTGACCCTCCCCCTCTCATGCTCTCTCTGTCTATCTCATTCTCTCTCTCAAATAAATAAATAAAATCTTTAAAAAAATAAAAATAAAAAAATAAAATAAAATATTTTTCTTAAAAATAAAAAATACACGTCGTGAGCCCAAGAGTTTTAGTAAGAAAGTCTCAGGGCTGAAAACAGGTATGAGAGAATGGTACATTCTAAGTGAACAGTTAAAAGTATTTCTGTCTCAGAAATTTTTCAAAGAACTACAATACAAAACAAAAAGCAAAAACCTGATGTGTCCCCAGTGAAGGGGAATGAGAATCTTACCTAAGCACTCATCAGCCAACACCAATACATCTAAGCCTTCTCAGACTCCTCTCCCTCCGGGTGACACACCTACCTCGCAGGTTGTGGCTTCTCAAGAACCATGGTAAAAACTTTTGGTAGTTGGGCTTCTTAAAGGATTAAAGAGTAATAAATGCCACATCATCCCACCTTAAAAAGGGCTGAACTCTACCTTTGAGACCTTTGAGGCCGATACTATGTACTAACTACTGTGTGCACAGTAACAATGCTATTAAAGAATATTAAGACAAAATTAGTTCTCCCTTGAAAAACCAACTAAATTACATTATCCCATAACAATATTTGGTTCACAAAATTAAAATCAGACCTAGAAAACAAAATCAGCTACACCGCTGCTACACTGCATATGCCACTTTACATCTCCATGACCCTTTGAGAGCGTCATGCCCCTTCTTTGGGAATGCCAGCTCCTGAGATGGTTGTATGGCCATTTGGTTAACTTTTCCACATACCTGACGAGCGATGCACCTTGGACTGTATGTCAGAGCTTATTAATGAAGATTTGACAACAGTGAGGCCCAGAAAGAAGAAACATCAAGTGGAGAAAAATGGTGCCAAACCAAATACCTCTTCATTCTTTGTTGAAATTCGCTGACGAAAGCTCACGGGCTTCCGGTTCTCGTCCACCTCATAATCCTCCTCATTCATCCATTCATTGAAAACATCAGTGTCCAAAATCCATTTCGCATGAACCTAAAACCACATTCAAGCATGTGTATCTATATAAATAGTAAATAATTACAGTTTTTAAAGTATTCAACACTGGGGCGCCTGGGTGGCTCAGCCGTTGAGTGTGTGCCTTTGGCTCGGGTCATGGTCCCAGGGTCCTGGATCGAGCCCCACACTGGGCTCCCTGCTCAGCGGGAAGCCTGCTTCTCCCTCTCCCTCTCTCCCACTCCCCTTGCTTGTGTTCCCTCTCTCACTGACTGTCTCTGTCAAATAAATAAATAATAAATCTTTAAAAAAATAAATAAATAAAAATAAAGTATTCAACATTAAAGAAGCAGACTTATTCTCAACTCAAAGCCTCAATTGCATAAAAGTTTAAAAACATGACATTGTAAGGGTGCCTAGGTGGCTCAGTCGGCTGAACTTCAGACTCTTGGTTTTGGCTCAGGTCATGCTCTCAGTCGGGGTCCTGGAATCGAACCCTACGTCAGGCTCCAGAACTCAGTGCAGAGTCCACTTGTCCTTTCCCCCTTCCCCCCACCCCGCCTGCTCTCTCGAGCGTGCATGTGCTTTCTCTCTCACTCTCTCTCTCTCAAATATATAAACAAAATCTAAAAATAAAAATAAAAACCCCAACCATGAGAATATTAAAGACCTGTGAATGGCAACTTAACCATTTCTAATTTTTATTCCATGTTACTGCATATAGTAAGAAAGCATCACTGGTTTTGCAAAGACTGAGGTTTTAATAACTGGCCCTTAATTTGATAATCATGTCATTTGTCTTCATTTCAGCTTTATTTAGGTATAACTGAAAAATAAAATTGTAAGATACTCAAAGTATACATCATGATGATTTGATATGCATACACACTGAGAAAGGTTAATTAGCACATCCATCACGGTACATACTTAACTTTTTTATGTGTGAGAATATTTAAGTTCTGTTCTCTTAGCAAATTCCAATTATACAATACAGTGTCATCAACTTTAGTCACCATGTTTCACATTAGATCGTCAGACAATTCTTCTCCCAACTGCAAGTTTGTGCCCTTTTACCAACTTTACTCCCCCTAGCCCTTCTTTGCTGGCAACCATTTCTCTACTCTCTTATTTCTAGAGCTTTTTTTTTTTTTTTTTTTTAAGATTTTATTTATTTATTTGACAGAGAGAGACACAGCAAGAGAGGGAACACAAGCAGGGGGAGTGGGAGAGGGAGAAGCAGGCTTCCCGCTGAGCAGGGAGCCCGATGCGGGGCTCGATCCCAGGACCCTGAGATCACGACCTGAGCCGAAGGCAGACGCTTAACGACTGAGCCACCCAGGCACCCCGAGCTTTTTTTTTTCTTAAAGATTCCATATAAAAGCAGTATCATGCAGGATTTATGTTTTTCCATTTGGCTTATTTCACTAATCATGTCTTCTTCATTCTGATGAAAACCACTGATAAAAACATTTAACAGCATTAGGCCATTCAAAGCAATAGGCCTAGTCACTGCTCTAGGCATGAAGGATGTCTCTATGTTTATGCGTTCAACAAAATTCTATGGAATGATGAAAGAGGACATTTACACAGACCTATCATCAGACCTATCACCTCGCCCTGTCAAGTATACAGGTGCTCTGTGGAGACCTTTCAGGGATAGCCAAGGTTGGGGAGTGGAGAAGTGAGAATCAGATTCAGGATTCTTCCAAGCCCTTCACATGGTAACTTCTCTTGCTTTTTTTTGTTAATGTTTCTGGGTAAGAATTTTAAAAATGACGGGTTCTCTGAATGTTGCATAGATACAGATGGAGATATAGATACTGAAACCACAGACCTAGCCCACACATTCCTATTATCCAACAGAATTTTTCAAAGGGAGTACACTAGAATTTGGGACTAGACAATCCTTCCCTGTGTAGACAAATATGAAATAATTTCAGCACCAAAATAATTAAGTAGTAAGTTACTGACCACTGAAACATTGGAACTCCATAAACCCATACTGGTAACAGATGAATAAAAAAGTAAATGAGGGGAAAGGAAGGACTCTGAAAGCCGACTGGTAAATGTGGAGGGAGGGCTAGAATGGAAAATCATCCCTGTGCAATCATCAAAGAAAAGACTGGTTCAGGCAAGAATTTCAAGTGGATGCTAAATCTGGGCAATGGAGAGTATTTTGATGAGAAGCAGGGTATCTGTATGGCCTACAAGAATCTCTTACAGATTGCTTATAAATTACAAGTGGAAAAAAAAAAAAGGAACTATACAGTGGAGCCAACAGAGCACGCCATAACTGGGTGATCAGCATCACCAACAAGGAAGCACTGGGTAATGTTTCAGATTAAAGGAAACAAAAGAGACAGGACATTTGAATCAATAGCTGATATTCAATGGTATTCTGGGGCGCCTGGGTGGCTCAGCTGGTTAAGTGTCTGCCTTCGGCTCAGGCCATGATCCCAGGGTCCTGGGATCGAGCCATGTGTTGGGCTCCCTGCTCGGTGGGAAGGCTGCTTCTCCCTCTCCCTCTGCCTGCCGCTCCCCCTGCTTGTGCTCTCTCTCTCTCTCTTTGACAAATAAAATCTTTTAAATAAAAATTCCTTTAGGAAAAAAAAAGACATTCTAAAACAAACATAAAAATCTAGACTATATATTTCAAAAATGCCAGAATCATAGAAGAAAAAGAAAGGCTGAAAGTTCCACATTAAAGTATACTAAACAGATCTGACAACTAAATACAGTGTGTGCTCCTGAGCTGGATCCTAGATCAGGGAAGAGACTTAGTATAAAACGTACCACATCATTGGAACAACTGGTGTAAACGGAATATGGGTTCTGTATCAGGTACTATATTGTTTCAAGAATTAGTATCCTGAAATAATTAAAAACAGGGAAATCTGGAAGAAGAGCATAATGTAGCTGTTTTATAAAGTAGTTGTTTTATATTGTTCTTGCAACTTTCAGAATTATTTCCACATTAAAAGTTGAAAAATAAGAGTTGATACATGGGCTCTTACGATTGTGACAGAAATGACTAATAAAATAAGTCTGTTTCATCGTAAGAGCCGTGCAGGCATGGCTTCCAGCCTTCCTAAATGACACTACCAAGGTTCAACTGCACTCCTCCCACTCCTGTCTCAACCACCTCAAAGCACAATGTAACTGGACTCTGGGGTCTCCTCAAACTCCGCTGTAAACATTTCTGCTAAGACCTAGATAATGAGTTCTTTGTGGTCATGGACAGCTTAATAGGATGACAAGAAAGGAAGATCCTCATTCTGTACTTCCTTGAAACACTGTTGTGAAAAAGAGCTGAGAAAAACTATTAAGTTATATAAGAATAAATTTTTTTAAAAAATGATCTCTCACCTTCCATGGCTTTTCTGGAATTGGTGGATCTTCAATTTCTGCATCAACATCATTACTATGGACCCAAGTATCATAGCTACAAAGGAAATGAAAAAAGGAAAAACAGCTTAGAACCCAAATTCATTCACTAAAAAGACCTTTTATAAAAAGGTGAAACTGTATTTTAGAAATACTCTTAGTATCAAGTAATAGCAATATTTCACACACTTTTGTCTCTGCCACTCTGACAAGAAAACACTTCTGTAGAGGTCTATAGTGATCCTGACACTGTTAAGTCCAAAGTTCAAGTCTCAGTGCACAGAATTCACAGAATTTTAATGAGGAGATCGCTCTCTCCTCAAAGCATTTCCCTCACTTGGCCTCCAAGACAGCACTATCATCTGCTAGTTCTTCTAGCCACAGCCTTTCCCCATCCTGCATGGCCAGTTTCTCCTCTTCTCCCAAACCTCTTCACCATTGGAAGGTCCAAGTTTGGTTTGCGAACACTCCTCTTCTTGTCTACTCATTCTCTTGATCTCATGCAGACCTATGGCTTCAAATATCTATGCATCTGCCCTCTTCTCTGAATGCTGGACTCATGAATCCAACTGCCAAATCCACATTTCCCCTTACATATTCAAGAAGGCTTTCAAAACTAACACACTCAAAATTCAGCACGCAATGCCATCCTGATCCCAAAAATACGCCCTAGCCAATCATCCCCATCTTAGTAAATGCCAACTTCATTTTTCCAGTTGTTCTGGCCAAAATCCCTGCAGACATCCCTGACTTCACCCTCAATCACATCCTACAATCCAACCAATAACAACTTCGACAGTTCGTTCCGTCTTCAAAATATGCCCAGAATCTATCTACTTCTCACCCTTCTACTTCTGCCCAAAGCCCTGAGTCCATTTTTCACAAGCAACCAAAGTGATGCTTTAGAAAATCAAGTCCGGCCGGGCGCAGTGGCGCACGCCTGTAGTCCCAGCTACTCGGGAGGCTGAGGCAGGAGGATCGCTTGAGCCCAGGAGTTCTGGGCTGTAGTGCGCTATGCCGATCGGGTGTCCGCACTAAGTTCGGCATCAATATGGTGACCTCCCGGGAGCGGGGGACCACCAGGTTGCCTAAGGAGGGGTGAACCGGCCCAGGTCGGAAATGGAGCAGGTCAAAACTCCCGTGCTGATCAGTAGAAAATCAAGTCCGTCCACATTACCACTACTCAAAACCTTCCAACAACTCCCACCTCACTCAAAGAGCCAAAATCCTTACAGTGGATTGCCAAGGCCTCATGACCTGGTCCTTTGACTGCCACTCTGACCCTATCTCCTAGTACTCTCCCCTCAACTCACGTTTCAGTTGAGCCACCTGGGCTTTCATGGTGTTCTTTAAAAACGCCAGGCAGTGGCCACTTCAAACCCTTTATAGAGGCTTCTCGCTACCCAGGTATCATTTGGCTCACCCCTCATATCTTCACACCTCTTTGCTCAAGGGTTCTCTCTTGAATCACTCCCCCTGCTCCTCTACAACTCTGAGGTAAGCATAAAATTGCCAAATTGAAACTGTCAATGCTACTATACTGGCCAATAAATTACTGTAAAAGCAAGGAATATCTAAATTAAATACAAGTATGGTAACCAGCACCGGCTCCCTGAAGCCACTACTCAGAAGTCAGTTCAAAAGCATACGGAACAAGCACAGCTCTGTATGTCTATTAATGGCACTCTGGTAAGTTTTCTAGGAACACTTAAAACATGAGCTGGAGAAAAAAAGATCCTTTGCCAAGTTATTAATTATAACAGATAAAGATAACAATGGTGAGTTAGCAACTGATAACCTTACATTCTCTAGAAGTCTTGAATACAAACTGTCAGAGAGGTAGAAGTGAGGGCACAGACTCCAACAGTCCCTCCTCACCCCGGGTTTTACATCCTGCACTTCCAGTTACCCGCAGTCAAACGTGGTTGAAAACGGATGATCATCCTCCTGACTGCAGAAACCTAACGCAACATCACAGTGCCTGCACCACTCACCTCACTTCGTCACCACACAGGCATTTATTATCCCACGTCATCACAAGAAGGGTGAGTACAGTACATACAATAAGGTATTTTAAGAGAAGAGAGAGACCACATTCATGTAACTTTTCTTACACTATACCATTCCAACTGTTCTATTTTATTATTAGTTATTGCTGTTCATCTCTTACTGTGCCTAATTTATAAATTAACTTATATCATAGGTATGAACATACAGGGAAAAAATATAGTATATACAGGGTTCAGTACTATCCATGGTTTCAGGCATACACTGGGAGTCTTTAAAATGAAGCCCTCACAGATGAAGGGGGGTGGGGGGACTGTTATATAGTTAATAAAGAAAGTGAACAAGGCCTTGAGAAGATAAGACTCAAACCAGCCACTATATCTTATCTGAAACATAAAGAAAAGGTTAACAAACAGGCTAACATGTTTTTACTGTGTTATTATAAAATTTATTTCAACTGTATACTTATGAAGCTAGATGAAGTTCATGGAAGGTTATCCTTATTTGTCAGTGTCCTATGTAGGCATAGTATAAATTTAAAAAGGACCACCATTTTCACTAACATCTAGTTCATATTTATAATATTCTTTATCTATACTCAGAGAATGAAACACAGTATGAGTTATGATTATCTCAAAGTAATAACGACAATTTCTTCTTCTGCCAAGAAGAAACACTCTATTTAGAAATAAAATAATTCATTCCTAATAGTATGGCATGAAGATTTTTTGAAGAAACAAATAAAACTAAATAGTCATAAAATACTAGGGAGAAAAATTCATTTCTTGAAGGAAACAAATCTATATTAGCAGTCTAATACCATATTGAAGGGGTGTTTTGGCAAATGCAGCAAATTGGGGCTTTGAATTGAATTCCATAACTTCAGTAAGACTCAAAAAGTGAGATCAAGCACTGAAGCAAACAAAGTTGTCACTCTTCCGAAAATGAAACTATACATAAATAACTCTGGCTTGCGGGCGCCTGGGTGGCTCAGTCGTTAAGCGTCTGCCTTCGGCTCAGGTCATGATCCCAGGGTCCTGGGATCGAGTCCCACATCGGGCTCCCTGCTCTGCGGGAAGCCTGCTTCTCCCTCTCCCACTCCCCCTGCTTGTGTTCATGCTCTCGCTATGTCTCTCTCTGTCAAATAAATAAATAAAATCTTAAAAAAAAAAAAAAAAATAACTCTGGCTTGAACTGAAAAAAAATCTTTATACCAGATTTCAGGACATTACCTGTCTGGGTAAAACCCCCAATGCACTAACACCTGCTTATCTTTTCTCATCACCGGTCTCAACCATTCTTCTGAAAGGGAAAAAGAAAATACTTTAGTCAAGGTAACAAAATAAATGAATAAACTGCTATTTAGACTTAATTTCTACTTAGAATTTTGGGTTTGCTCATAAGCACCCCCCCAAAATTTTTTCTCATAAATGAACATTGTATCTGTTATATTAAGAGAAAGTTTTTCAGCCATGTATTCAGAACTACTATAGCATAGGCCTATTATCCACTACTCTTGGCAAATCCAATTGTCCACTGCAGTAAAATACTCCCCTCCCACCCACCTGCCTGTTTGTCTCCAATTTCACCCAAATCATGATCACTATATTTTTTACTACCACATTTCCAAGTAAAACCTCTCCTCCCTCTTTCTGTGAGGCTTTGCAATTACTATACATTTTTCAAGGTATAAGTCCTGCTTCATGTCCTTGATGAAAGTTTCACCATATACTCTTCTTCCTCTAGATTCACTTTCTCTGGTATCCTATAGCACTTCACAGACTGCTACATCAAGTTTTTACCAATAATACTATTGTTATGATTTTTTAATGGCATCCCAACAACAGTTAAGTTAGCCTTCCCAACAACAGTTTAAGCATATGATCATATTAGATATTTTTATTTTGAATTTCCTTACCAAATATAGGTGTAAATTTATACAAATTTACAGGATGACCCTTATTGATTTGAATCATAGTTGTATTATATCTACATTTTAGTACTTGTTATGGGGTGTTTCTTTGGTAGTCTAAATTTAGCTTAGCACGGGGCACCTGGGTGGCTCGGATGGTTAAGCGTCTGCCTTCAGCTCAGGTCATGATCCCGGGGTCCTGGGATCGAGCCCTGCATTGGGCTCCCTGCTCGGCAGGAAGCCTGCTTCTCCCCCTCCCACTCCCCCTGCTTGTGTTCCCTCTCTCGCTATGTCTCTCTCTGTCAAATAAATAAATAAAATCTTTAAAATAAATAAATAAATAAATAAATAAATAAATTTAGCTTAGCAAACTTGTCTCTAGTGCTCAGGGGAAATTAATAAAGTAAGCCCCTTGAAACCCAAGAAATAGCAAAACAGAAAAACTTAAGTGAAACCAGTTAAGTAAACGTGGCTTTTCATTGCCAATTTCAACAAGAAATCATCCCAGCTTCACTGACTAAAGGCATGAAAACCCACATGCCTATGTTTTGTTTTTTAATTTTTATTTGAAGTAGGCTCCACACCCAACATGAAGCTCGAACTCACCACCCAGAGCTCAAGAGTCACATGCTCTACCAGCCAGGTGCCCCAAGCCTGTGTTCTTTTTCAAGCATCCAACTGTTCACCTTACTATCTTGAGAGAAAGTGAATAGGAAAAAATCAAGCCCGGGTCCTTAACCTGATATCCCAAAATGGCCAAGGAAAAAGTGAAGAGGAGGCCAGTTGGTCTTTCATAACTCACTATGTAGCAACAAACAAAATATACTGACTCTTAACTAGTAAGAACTGCCCTTTAGGATACTAAATCTATCTTCAAAGGCTGTGCAGCTTTAGGAGGTAAAGAAAAAAGAATACTCATTCTTTTTACAGCTGATTTTGATAGAAAGAGACTGTGGCAATGATTGCCTTTGGAAATTTTCCCAGTAGCAGAAATAACTAATGGTTAGAGATATAAATCCACATTCTTCCCAGAGATAATCATATGCTACACAGAACCAATAAAACAGCCAGTTTTATGAGTAAAAATTAGTCCAAACTGAGAATATATACATAACTCTCACAACTCAACAATAAGGACATAGTCTAACTAAAATACAAGCAAAGGAGGGCACCTGGGTAGCTCATTAGTTGAGCGTCTGACTCTTGGGTTTTGGCTCATGTCATTATCTCATGGTCATGGGATCGAGCCCCACTTCAGGTTCCGCGCTCAAAGGGAGTCTGCTGGAGATTGTCTCTCTCCTTTTCCCTTTGCGCCCCCCCACCACCACGAATAAACAAATCTTAAAAAAAAGAAGAAAAAAAAAAACACAAGCAAAGGAGCAAATGAAACATTTCTCCAAAGAAGATACACAAATGGACCAAAAGCACATGAAAAGACACTTGGGGATCATGGGATCATTAACAATTAGGGAAATGCAAATCAAAACCACAGAGATACTGCCTGACACCCACTAGAATGGCTAATATAAAAACAGAGCAGGGGCGCCTGGGTGGCTCAGTCATTAAGCGTCTGCCTTCGGCTCAGGTCATGATCCCAGGGTCCTGGGATCGAGCCCCGCATCGGGCTCTCCGCTCGGCGGGAAGCCTGCTTCTCCCTCTCCCACTCCCCCTGCTTGTGTTCCCTCTCTACTGTGTCTCTCTCTGTCAAATAAATAAATAAAATCTTTAAAAAAAAAACAGAGCAAATAAAAAGTGTTGATGAAAATGTGGAGAAATTGGTATCTCCACACAATGCTGATGGGACTGTAAGATGGTACAGCTACCTTGGGAAACATCACGGTGGTATAAGAAAATGTTTACTACAGAGTTGCCAATATGGCTCAGCAATTCAATTTCTAGGTATAAACACAAGAGAACTGGAACCATACATCCACACTATAACCTGTACACAAATAATCCTAATGGCATTATTTATAAGTAAGTGTTCATAAACTTACAATTGGCTAAACAAAAGGTAGTATATCCACACAATGTAATGTTATTTGGCCATCATGTATAGGAAGTAACAAAGTAACATTACAGGAGGCCCCAGACCTTGTTCCACCACAGAGACACTGACTTAACACCAATATACCACCTAAAAAGTCTCCATGAGAACTCTAGAACCCAATTAAGGAGTTGCAGTACTTCAGGCAAGCTCAAAGTCAAGAACAGCTGCATTGTAACAGTAAGAAAAGCCATTTCGTATCCACCACAATAGAAATTCTCCCAAGCCAGCAGAGTTCAGCAGGATCAGGAGGGAAAGCTCAGCTTGCAGCTTCTCCCTTGGGCTGAAAAGAGAAGAGTGAATGTGCATCCAATATTCCAAATTATTAGGGGGGCTGTTTGCCTCACCGGACTTAGCGCACTGACAGAATGGACATATTTTGGATGTGTGGTGGTCAATGAGAGCAAATGAAATCTAAGCAACTTATTGTAGTACCAGAGAACCAGTAATGCCACAGACAGAGGCTGGTCAACTGGGTGTGATCAGGAGAAAGCACCAAGATCCCAACTTCTCCCCTGGTAGGGAGAAAGAAGAGTGGAATGTACATCCTATGTTCTGACTTTTCTGAGGGCTGCCCAAGGGACAGCTTTCTGTCTCAAATGACTCAGTGCTGATGGGGAACCAGCATTCTTTGGAAGCCTGGGTACCACAAAGATCAAGGAAGAGCTCAGTGGCTTGTTGCAACAACAGAGAACTTGTGGTAAAGCAGAGAGACACAGAGAAAGCAAGATATTACAACCTCCTGAAAGAGAAGCCAGCATACTCTTTACACACACAAGTGCAGAGAAGATGCATCCTCTGAAAACCTTTGAGAGATGCCTCGAATCTCAAACTGAGCTGACTGGTGAAGGTCTTCCCCTGTACAAAGTCAGACCATAAAGACCAGGAGAAGCAGCTGTTCTTTCAAAGGCACAAAACACAGCAGAAAATAACAAGACACAGAAAGAGAAAGGGAAATGGTCTAATCAACGGAAAATAATCTCAAAAACTGACCCTAGAGGAAAGAAAAGATCTATAAATTATCTGACAAATACAAAGTAATCTTTTTTTTTTTTTTTTTTTTTAAGTGGGTTCCATGCCGGGGGCACCTGGGTGGTTCAGTTGGTTGAGCATCTGCCTTCGGTTTGGGTCATGATCCTAGGGTCCTGGGACTGAGCCCCGCATCGGGCTCCCTGCTTAACGGGAAGCCTGCTTCTCCCTCTCCCACTCCCCATATTTGTGTTCCCTCTCTCACTGTGACTCTGTCAAATAAATAAATAAATAAATAAATAAATAAGAGAGTTGGACACTTAAACAACAGAGCCACCCAGGTGCCCCAAAATAATCGTTTTAAATGAAAAACCAGTGGGTCAACAACAACAAAAATCAAGAGAAATTTTAAAAATCCAAAACAAACAAAAAAGAATCAACATACCAAAATTTTGGGTATGCAGCAAAAGCAATTCTAAGAGGGAAGGTCATAGTGATAAATGCCTACTTCAAGAAACAAGAAAAATCTCAAACAGCCTAATTTTACACCTCAAGGAACTAGAAAAAGAAGAACAAATGAAGCCCAAAGTTAATGGAAGGAAATACCAAAAATCAGAGCAGGAATAAATGAAACAGAGACTAAAAATATAAAAGATCAATAAAGCCAAGAGCTGGTTATTTGGAAAAAATAAACAAAATTGGGGCTCCTGGATGGCTCCATGGGTTGAGTGTCTGCCTTCAGCTCAGGCCATAATCTCAGGGTCCTGGGATCGAGCCCCACGTTGGGACTCCCTGCTCAGCAGGGAGGCTGCTTCTCCCTCTCCCTCGTTGTTCCCCCTGCTTGTACTCTCACTCTCTCTCTAAATAAATAAAATCTTTTAAAAAAGTAAAAAATAAACAAAATTGACTCATCAAAGAAAAAAGAGAAAGGGCTCCAATCAATAAAATCAGAAATGAAAGAGATGTTACAACTGATACCACAGAAATAAAAAGGATTGTAAGAAACTACTACGAACAGTTAAACACCAACAAACTGTACAACCTAGAAGAAACAGATAAATTCCTAGAAATATACAACCTTCTAAGACTGAATCATGAACAAATAGAGAATCTGAAAAGACTGATTACTAGTAAGGAGATTGAATCAATAACTTAAAAACCCCCTACAAACAGAAGTCCCAGACCAGATGGCTTCACTAGTGAATTATATCAAACATTCCAAGAAGATTTAATACCAATCCTTTTCAAACTCTTCCAAAAAATAAGAGGAAGGAATACTGCCAAACTTATTTTACAAGGCCAACATTATCCAGATACTAAAACCAGAAAAGGGTGCCAAGAAAAAAAAATTACAGGCCAAGGCCAATATCCCTGGTCAACACTGATGCAAAAATCCTCAAGCAAATATTATCCAAATTCAACAATACATTAAAAAGATCATACATCATGATCAACTGGGATTTATTCCAGGGATGCAAGGATGGTTCAACACCAGCAAATCAATCAAAGTGATATACCACATTAACAAAATGAAGGACAAAAATCATATGATCATCTCAATAGATGCAGAAAAAAACATTTGACAAAGTTCAACATCCACTTACAAATAAAAACTCCTGATAGAGTGGTATAGAGAGAACATACCTCAACATAATAAAGGCCATATATGACAAGCCCACAGCTAGAATAAAAACTCTTGATAGAGTGGGATAGAGGGAACATACCTCAACATAATAAAGGCCATATATGACAAGCCCACAGCTAGAATAAAAACTCTTGATAGAGTGGGATAGAGGGAACATACTTCAACATAATAAAGGCCATATATGACAAGTCCACAGCTAACATCATACTCAGTGGTGAAAAGCTGAAAGTTTTTCCTCTAAGATCAGAAACAAGACAATGATACCCACTTTCACCATTTTTATCCAACACAGTATTGGCAGTCCTAGCCACAGCAATTAGGCAAGAAAAGGAAATAAAAGGCATCCAAATTGGAAAGGAAGAAGTAAAACGATCACCATTTGCAGAATTCATGCTACTGTATTTAAAAAATCCTAAAGACTGCACTGAAAAACTTAGAATAAATGAATTCAGTAAAGTTGCAGAATACGAAATTGATATACGGAAATTAAAATAATGGTTTAAAAGAGACTCAGTGCACTATAAAAGAACACATTAAACTACTAAATAAAATTAGGAAAATGATGTATGAACAATAACAAGAGTATCAACAAAGTGACAGAAACTATAAAAAAGAATCAAACAAAAATTCTGGAGTTACAGAGTAACTGAACTGAAAACTCCACTAGAGAGTTCAACATCAGATTTGACCAATCAGAAGAAAGAATCTGAGAACTCAAAGACATTTGAAATTCTCAAGTCAGATGAACAAAAAGAATGAAGATAAGAAAACCTAAGAGACATATCCACTCATCTAAATAAATGTTGTAGAGTAAGATTTATCTTCCTCTTCTAATGAATATCTTGATTTTTAAAAATTCTCATTCCTTAGAGAAATACATATTCTTTCTACTAAAACCAGTAATTCAATCCATGGTTTTTTTGTTGTTGTTTTAAGATTTTATTTATTTGACACAGAGAGAGTGATAGAGAGAAAGAGAGCACAAGCAAGGGGAGCAACAGGCAGAGGCAGAGGGAGAAGCAGGCTCCCCGCTGAGCAAGGAGCGTGATGCAGGGCTCAATCCCAGGACCCCAGGATCATGACCTGAGCTGAAGGCAGATGCTTTACCGACTGAGCCACCCAGGTGCCCCCCCCCCTTTTTTTTTTAAGATTTTACTTATTTGACAGAGAGCAAGAGCGCACAAGCGGGGGGAGCAGTAGAGGGAGAGGGAGAAGGAGGCTCTCCACCGAGAAGGGAGCCCGATGCGGGGCTCGATCCCAGGACTCTGGGATCATGGCCTCAGTTGAAGGCAGATGCTTAATGGACTGAGCCACCCAGGCGCCCCACCAACCCATGTTCTTAAATCAATTCCTTTATCCCTTCCAGGTTTCAACTCTATTATGTGATTCAGTTTACTTTTGCTCTGCCCAGAAATAAACTGTAAAACCAAATCTTGAAAGACAAAAGCCTGGCCACCTGCTGGGTGGCATCCTCCACGTTTTTTTTTTCTCATTAAACTTTTGTTTTAATGGGTCTCAAAATTCTGTGACAGATTTTTGGTCAAGTTGTTTCCATTAAAAAGTACTGATTTTAAAAACTAGTCATTTAAAACTGCCACACACACACACAAAAAACAAATGGTCCACAAAACATTCTCCTTTCCTTCTGAAGGTTTTACGATGCATTGTTATCATTAACCAGTCTTTTACTATTAAACTTAAATGGCCAATTGACACAAACAGTTGTGAGACCGTTCTTCCACCACTGATTAAGACTGGGATGACAGGTATTGGGGATAATATTCATTTAGCCTTCTGAGCTTTCTGGGCAGACTTGGTGACCTTGCCAGCTCCAGCTGCTTTGTCCACTGCTTTGATGACACCCACAGCAACCGTCTGTCTCACGTCACGAACAGCAAAATGGCCCAGAGGAGGATAGTCAGAGAAGCTCTCAACACACACAGGCTTTCCAGGAACCATATCAACAATGGCAGCATCACCAGATTTCAAGAACTTGGAACCATCTTCCAGCTTTTTTCCAGAACGACGATCTATCTTCTCCTTCAGCTCAGCAAACTTGCAAGCAATGTGAGCTGTGTGACAATCCAGCACAGGGGCATATCCAGCACTGATTTGGCCTGGATGGTTCAGGATAATCACCTGAGCCGTGAAGCCAGCTGCTTCCATTGGTGGGTCATTTTTGCTGTCACCAGCCACATTGCCATGACGAACATCTTTGATACGTTCTTGACATTGAAGCCCACACTGTCCCCAGGAAGAGCCTCACTCAAAGCTTCATGGTGCATTTCAACAGACTTTACTTCACTTGTAACACTGACTGGAGCAAAGGTGACCACCATGCTAGGTTTAAGAACACCAGTCTTGACTCGGCCCACAGGGACAGTACCAATACCACCAATTTTGTAGACGTCTTAGAGAGGCAGACGCAAGGGCTTGTCAGTTGGACGAGCTGGTGGCAGAATGCAATCCAGAGCTTCAAGCAATGTGGTTCCACTGGCATTCCCATCTTTACGGGTGACTTTCCATCCCTTGAACCAAGGCATGTTAGCACTTGGCTCCAGCATGTTGTCACCATTCCAACCAGAAATTGGCACAAATACTACTGTGTCAGGGTTGTAGCCAATTTTCTTAATGTAGGTGCTGACTTCCTTAACGATTTCCTTGTACCTCTTCTGGCTGTAGGGTGGCTCAGTGGAATCCATCTTGTTAACACCAACAATTAGTTGTTTTACACCCAGTGTGTGAGCCAGAAGAGCATGCTCACGGGTCTGCCCATTCTTGGAGATACCGGTTTCAAATTCACCGACACCAGCAGCAACAATCAGGACAGCACAGTCAGCCTGAGATGTGCCTGTAATCATGTTTTTGATGAAGTCTCTGTGTCCTGGGGCATCAATGATGGTCACATAATACTTGCTGGTCTCGAATTTCCACAGGGAGATACCAATAGTGATACCACGTTCACATTCAGCTTTCAGTTTATCCAAGACCCAGGCATACTTGAAGGAGCCTTCTCCCATCTCAGCAGCCTCCTTCTCAAATTTTTCGATAGTTCTTTTGTCGATCCCACCACATTTGTAGATCAGATAACCAGTAGTGGTAGACTTGCCTGAATCTACGTGTCCAATGACGATGATGTTGATGTGAGTCTTTTCCTTTCCCATTTTGGTTTAGGTTGAGCGGTGGTTTTCACGACACCTGTGTTCTGGCGGCAAACCCATTGCGAAAAAGCCATCCTCCACTTTCTTTTCCCTGTCATACATTCTGAGAAATTGGTGATCTTCCACCAACTCCACAACTTACCCTCACTGGCAAGTTACCAAAACTTCATTCTCAAAGGTTACCAATTATTTCCTTATTGACAAATCCAAATGCCTTGTCTCAGGCCTCACTTTTATTTCTTTGTAGAACAGTTCCATTGAAAACCTCCCGCATTTTAAAATGCTCTCCTTATTTTCCCATGACTTTTAAGATATGGACTATCCTTGGCTTGCCATCTAATTTCCTTTGCTCTCCTGATAAATGTATTTATCTCATCAAAGGACACAATTTTCCCTCACTCAGCAATTTAACTCAGAGCATCCCAAAGGTCTTGCTCTGACCAGTCTCCTTCTATCATATGTCCCAGAAATCAGCTCCCAGGCAAATTTTCCTAATACAGCCACAGTTGCTCATTTCTCTCCACTAAAATCATCAATATTATCTACTCTTGCCCTCATCCACCTAATAAAAACAAAACTCTACACTAGAGCTTTGTCCTCTCACCTACCTACTCTTCTCTCCCACTATGCTAAGATATATAGCCAAACTTTGTCATTTCCTTTCCCTCAAAGTTCATAATTTATTACCACTATGCTTTTGCCCCTTCTAGCATAACATACCCCAAATCTTACCAACAGATTAAGGCCCATTAAATATCACCTTTTATTTAAAACTTTTACTAATCCTCATTAAAGGTATATTGCATTTTCAAGGGTTTTACAATACGGTTTCTAATATGTTTGTGGCTGGTACTGTTATCGTCTGCACACTTACCTGAAACAAGTACTTATAAGAAGCCCAGCACAAGGCTTTGCTGAGAGTCAACATTTACCTGACAGTTATTCTAAGGTAAATTGTACAGTGTGCCAAATCATGTCTTATATTTCAAAAATACCTTCAATACATTAAAAATTAAATTTAAATGCTATCCCCTAACAATTGCTCTAACTACTAATACCAAGCGAGCATCATCAGTATGCAGTAAACTAGGTTGTATTAAACCAAGGAGAAAAACAAAACTAGCACCACTAAGGAATCACTAAGTAGCCAGATGTAACAATTACAGTTCAAATCTTTTGTAAAAGGCAATTTTTCTCAAAAAAGCTCACATGGTAAAAGTTTTATATCAGCCTTATTAGCTCAACAGAGCCAGCAACAGAATCAGTATTCTAACATCACAGCTATCCACCACCCCCATCTAGTGGGCACCAGTTGCTATTACCAAACAGGAAAAAGGCTGAGAAACAACCAGGTAAACACTAAAGGCAGGATGAGATTTCTCACTTTATAAAAGCGTAATAATCACAGAGCTGAGATTTTTGACTGTAACAAATAAAATCAAACTTTTAGCTATCAAACTGATGATGAAAAGACCTAAATGTAACAGCTAAAACTGTAAAACTTCATGACTCTGAATGAGGCAATGGTTTCTTTAGATCTGACACCATGCATAAGCCATCAAGCAACCTATCAACTGTTTTCAGTATCCGTAGGATCTGTAACAATGTCCCTCCTTCCATTCTTTTTCTCTTGCTTACTTGCAGCACGATTTGAATAGCCTTATTGATCTTTTCTGAGAACGATTTCTGACACTGCTGAGCACCTTGCTCCTGTATATTTTCCACATCATTAATTTTCGCTCTTAATTATTTCATTCTTTCCTTAGGTTTAATTTGCTGTTATTTTTCCAATCTCTTGAGAAAGATGTGTGCATCACTGATTTTTCAGTCTTTCTTCTTTCCTAACATACACGTTTAAAGATAGAAATTTCCCTCTGGGCATAGCTTCAGCTGTATCCAACAAAATTTAACATTCTTGTACTTTATCGATAAACTCATTTCATAATTATTCAGTTCCAAGGATTTTCTATTTCCATTGTAATTTCTTCTTTGACCCATGGATTACTTGGCAATATATTTCTTAATTGTCAAACATACACGGATTGTCTGGTAATCTTGTTATTGACTTCTAGCATAATTGCACTGGTCAGAAAAAATACTCAGCATGGGGTAATTAGCAACTCAAATCTGATATAATTTAGCTTATAAAGATGACCTAAAGGGATATGTTATGTTAACCAGAAGACCTGATCCCTTATAGAAGACCTATTTCTCAAATTAATCTGGTTAATTTATTAATTCATATTTTCTTTCTCAAAAAATCAGTTTCCATAGCCCTATCGAACTCTGGCCACAGACAAAATCAACCTGAGGACAGAAGAGCTAAAGTTCAGAATCTGAACCATTATAAATTCACCAAACTAAAATATTGCTGAGGGACCCCATTCAGAGAGCCAGTAAGCCCATCTTCCCCAAAGATGTTCTTTCATTTTGCAATGTCTCTTAATTTTCAGAACACAAGGGACACAGCAAACATTAATAAAATTAATACATAAGGCACACCTAAACACCCAGATAATAACCAACAAAGAAAGAAAGAAAAGTCAAATGATCAAAAAGTCGGACATCAAAGAATTAGTTTGCTTAGACCAATTCAGCAAAAAAAAATAGAAAACTACATTTAAATAATCTGTGCAAGTTATTTAATACTTGAAAGTCTCTTTTTCAAAAAGCTAGTAATATTGTTTAAATCTCTGATAAAACTTAAAATCTAGTGAAGTAGGAGGAGTTCATAACCAAAAATTAACTTACCATCCTCTTGTGAGGAAGGATATGGATAAATGTGGTGGGAAGCTTTTGACTTCTCATCAGTGAAAGTCCCCTGGAAAGCAAATGAACAATATAAGGGTAAAGCACATGGCAAACAGACTATGCAATGCCAGATGGAAACTGCCAGAGAATCATAAAGGCATTACTTTATGTATTATGTACTATCTACCCATCTCTCTCTCTATATATATATATGTATTTATCAAGACTATATTTTTTTTAGTAAAGAAAAAGAACTATTAACAAGGAAAAATAAAAACACGTAAATTATCTATAGACACAGTTTATATTGTTGTATAGAAAAATAATTCAAGTACCTCTTACCTAATTCTCTATGTATCTCTCTAGGAAACCTTGTCTGTAATATGAGTATTTCTAATTCTAAAAGTTACTCCAAAGTAATCAGAAATTATCACAATTATCTGAAGTGAGTCAATGCAGGTTTATGACCATGAGCCATAACTTATGGTTACATACATATAGGATGGACATTTTACTTGGCTCTAGCATGTATGTACGCTACTGTTGTTTAAAGTCAATGTTAGGGGGCGCCTGGGTGGCTCAGTCATTAAGTGTTTGCCTTTGGCTCAGGTCATGATCCCAGGGTCCTGGGATCGAGCCCCTCCATCAGACTCCCTGCTCTGCGGGAAGCCTGCTTCTCCCTCTCCCACTCCCCTGGCTTGTGTTCCCTCTCTGGCTGTCTCTCTATCAAATAAATAAAATCTTAAAAAAAAAAAAAATCTTCATTTGAGACAGGGAGAGCACACAAGAGGGGGGAGGGAGAGGGACAAGTGGACTCCGTGCTGAGCATAGAGCTGGACACGGGGCTCAATCCCAGGCCCCCAAGATCATGACCCAAGCCAAAATCAAGAGTCGGACGCTTAACAACTAAGCCACACAGGCACCCCTATTAATGCATTTTAAATGCCTGAACAAAGGCCTAATCATCAGTATTCAATAATATCATTAGCTTACCATCTCTTCCCTACGAGTCTATGAAACCAGGAAGATCCTTATGTCCCTCTAGAGGTTATCCCTAGAACACAATCGCTAAGCCAGACTCTTAAGAAAAATGAGAACTAAATGTTCAGTATCAAAGGTAGGAAAATATATAAGCTTCTTCCAGGATTAATGTGGTAGCAATAAGAGTAGGTAATTTCAGCTTGAAGGTAATACCCAGCAGGTTAATTTGTTCCATTTCTGCCTTCTAACATTCTACATGTAATTACACTACACTTGACAGCCACTCCAATAAGCAGTCCAAAAGAGAAAAGAAGGTTAAGTGACTGGTTCAAAGTCAAAATGCTGGTGGGACGAGGAAATGGACTTGAGACTGCCTGATCCGACAGCACAATTATATTATCTTTCTCTTTGGTAGGGACGCTGTATGTAAGAAAAGGACTATACTAAATCTCCAAATGTAAACAGTATTAGAAATCCTTATTTTAGGAACTTGGAAGATATTTTACTAATTACTGAACATGATACAACTGGCAATCTCTTTTGCAGAAGGAAAAAAGATATTTCAGAAGGCTTCTCAACTAATTCTAAGGATTGTAAAACTTTGTCACTCAAATGATGTTGTTTCGGAAAATTATCTTCTACCTGGGTCTCCTCAGCTAGTTTACGATGATACAGGGTTGCTTATAGTTCAGCCACATGTAGCCACAAACCTACATGCAGTAAATACCCAAGGTCCCAGCCTAAAACGAGGTTAGAGGAGGGAGGGAAAGACGTCCAAAGAGAACACTGGCACATGTGAATCAAGACAATGTAAGCTTATGGGGAAAACAGAATTTCCCAGTCCACATATATAAATACAATAGGTATCACTGGAGTGGCAGGGGTGAGGAAAGATAGGTTTACTTGAAACAATATTTGATCTCCTCTTACTAACAACTGTGCCATCAACTTCTACTTTGTTTGACTTTGTGATTACAGTGATGCAGACCACATGGTCTCCCTAAATTACATAAGCCCAGGGGCACCTGGGTGGCTCAGTCCATTAGGCATCCAACTCTTGATTTCGGGTAAGGTCATGATCTCAGGGTCTCATCGGGCTCTGCACTCAGCAGGGAGTCTGCCTGAGATTCTCTCTCCCTCTCCCTCTGCCCCTGCAGCCTACACTAACTCATGCACTTGTTCTCTCTCTCTCTCTTTAATAAATAAGTCTAGGGGCGCCTGAGTGGCTCAGTCGGTTAAGCATCTGCCTTCGGCTCAGGTCATGATCTCAGGGTCCTGGAATCGAGTCCCATATCGGGCTCCTTGCTCAGCGGGGAGTCTGCTTGTCCCTCTCCCTCTGCCCCTCCCCCATACTCATGCTCACTCTCTCTCCTCTCCTCTCTCTCTAATAAATAAAATCTTTAAAAAAAAATTTTTTAATAAAATTAAATAAATCTTTAAAAAATAAATAAATTGCATAACCATATTTCACAGTAAGACTATAGTGACCCCATACCAATGACTATTAAATGCTAATTTTGGATACATACGTGCATCAAACCACCATATTGTACACCTTAAACTTACACAATGTTAGAGGTCAATTATATCTCAACAATGCTAAGGGGGAAAATGCTTCTAGGAAAAGAACTGGAGGTGAATGGAAAGAAAAAACTTGGTACTGTAAGAACCCAAAGAGAGAGAACTTTATTTAATGCAGATATATACAGAAACTAAAAGATATTATGATTGAGATTTATAAGCTATTTTTATTACACAGTTTTCTGAATTGATGTTTATTACCTGATGTCGTTTGATAATATCTTTCAATTTGTTAGCCAACTTCAGATCAATGTCTGGAATGAGGTAGATGTTGGGTCTGGTCAGACAGTTGCTCTGAGAAAGAAAAAACAGATTTTGAAATTCTCTTGGTTTTGAAATGATGTCACATTATTAATGAATTACCCCAATGGCCAAAGTTGACATTCAAAGCCATAGTGCTTAAAATGAGAAGATGTTTTTTAGTATAGACTACAGAAGTCTCATCTCAATATAAAGCCTAGGTGTTCAGCAGGCCACTTAATGCCATCCCCAGATCCCTTCTCTGCAGCTAAGTACACCTGGACAAAAAACGTTCAGAATCACAACCTAAAGAAATTCATCATATTTTTCATTAAGGTACCACATTGACATATTGATACTTCTATAGCCAATCTTACCTGAATTGACCTTAACAGTCCAAATCTAATGTAATATTTCCACCTACACCTTTTATTGGCAAGGGGGGGACCCCCGAACTGGATCCCAGGGGAATGCCCATTTTGGTTCATTATGTAAGTTACTTATAGCTCTTTTTCCCATTTGTAAACTTACAAATAGCAATGATTAAAACATGCATATTAACTCCTCAAATCATCACCAAAAATCAGTGAACCAACAAAAAAAAATTGTTTCTCTAGCAGTTCATGAGACAAGTTTCAGGCATCAAGTTAATGATAATACCTAGTTGAATCTTTGCCAGCTGCCCCCCCCCAGGAAGGCTAATTGAGTAATCATTAAAAAATTACCAATCAATAAAAATACTAGCAAAGAAAAGAAGAATACTAAGTGTTCTCTCTTCCAGGTTATATCCAGTTGGGGAAATAAGATCTATATTTGTGGTATAACCCTGAAACAAATCCAAAAAAAAAAAAAAAAACCGAGAGAGAGAGACTATATAAATGAGTGACCAGTAGATTGAGGGTGTTTATATTAAATATGAAAGAAATTCAAATAACGGATTAGGTGAAATAAAGAAAGAAAATATCAGGGCATCTGGGTGGCTCAGTCAGTTAAGCATCTGACTCTTACTTTCAGCTCGGTCATGATATTAGGGTCATGAGATCGAGCCCTGTTAGATTCTCTCCCTCTCCCTCTGCCCCTTCCCCCACCCTCTCTCTCTCTAAAAAAAAAGAAAGAAAGAAAATATCTAGATTATTTCACCAGAAGTTTAGGATCAATATTCTATAAATGACAAGTTTTAGTCATACTTTATAGCTCTAATCCCCCGAAACCCATAAAAATAATAGAATAGATTTCAGAAAATTTTTCTTCCTTTGATCTTTTGGTAGTCCAATAAAGCCAATCTTAGAATTGAAAATATATTAAAGGGAAAATTTTTTTAATAATTTAACTTTCTGAGTTACCTGCACCAATGTTTTTTCAATGTTCATAAACATTTCAACATTCCGATCCATTCGGGATGGATTCTGTAGATCAAATCTACGCCTAAAAAGAAGAAAATCATTACTTAATTTGTCTTCTACCTTAAACAAAAGCGAACACTTAGTTTTAGCACTCAACACAAATGAATTCCAAAGATGTGGAAATTAAAACAGCGCTCTACAAAACATGAGGGTATTTTCTCAGTATAAGAAAGCAGTGTCAAAATCTTTGTAAAACATTAAACATTATGACATTAAGGTCCACTCCAGTCAAAATGAAGTACCAATTCCATAAGGTATCCTGTTTTTCTTAAGTCTAAAATACTACATCATATAAAAAAGGAGTCCACAGATCCAAAGACAGTAAACTATTATACCACTCTTCAAGTATAAGGAAAGTTTATCTACTTTCTATATGCTTACAAGTCATTTGCTCAAATTCAGTGTCTGTGTTCTCTTTGAGCCTACTATTGTCCTAAATCTGGTAAATTCGTCTATTTACCTTTTCTCTCTCCCCAATGTCTTTTTATTTAAGTACCCAAGCCTAACATTCTAACGTTGTCTGCCTATTCTCACCCACTTCCATATGAGTAAATCTTAACAAATTTGAATGCTTCTTTCTCCATATCTTTTATTCAACACTTACTTTGATTTTGCTCCATTTTAATTCCAGGGAAAGTATAGCTCAGTGATTGAGAGTGTGGGCTGTGGAGTCCAACTGTTCTGGGTTCTAATCCTGACCCCATTTGTATTTATGCAGTCTGGAGTGATTTACTAAATCCAAGGATCAATTTCTCTGTGAGTACAATGGCCCATTACAGGTTTTTGTGAAGGTCAAATGAGGTATATATGCTAAGGGCTTAAGACTGTGTTTATGCTTAGTCTGTAAGTGACCAATAAATGTTAACTATGGTCATGTTTATTTGTTTTCTGGGTTTGTTTGTTTTTTAAAGATTTTATTTATTTATTTGAGAGAGAGACACAACGAGAGAGGGAACACAAGCAGGGGGAGGGGGAGAGGGAGAAGCAGGCTTCCGGCAGAGCAGGGAGCCTGACGCGGGGCTCAATCCCAGGACCCTGGGACCATGACCTGAGCCAAAGGCAGACGCTTAACAACTGAGACACCCAGGTGCCCCTGTTTTCTGGGTTTTTAAAAAAGATTCATTCATTTTGAGAGAAAGAGAGAGCAAGGGGAGGAGCAGAGGGAGAGGGAAAGAAAGAAAGAACCCTCAAACAGATTCCCCACTGAGCACAGAGCTCGATGCAGGGCTCAAGCCCAGGACCCTGAGATCATGACCTGAGCCGAAATCAAGAGTCAGCCGCTTCACCAACTGAGCCATCCAGGCGCCCCTATGGTTATGTTTTTAAATCATTACTACCATGTGCTAGCTAGGATTAGGCAGTCTGAATCCAGAGCTTATGCTCTACCTCTCAGGTTGTCCTGTTTTAACCTGGAGATGCTCCCCACACCTCCAACCGTTCTTTCAAACTCTGCAGCCTTTCCTGTATGTCACTACCTACTCTGTGGGCTCCATACTATCGCCTCCAGGGTCTGCCACAAGCCACTCCCCCTACGAAGCTATTCCTGGCTTCCGCCACGCTCCTAATACAGCCTGTGCACTCTGCTGTTAGAGCCCCACAACAGAATCATCTTGTTGGTGAGACATCTCATTAGATGCCTTGGGGGCAAAAACCAGGTTTTTCTGAAAACAATCCTATATAGCCCTAGTGGCTAACAGAATGTGTGGCTTTAGGGACACCTGGGTGGCTCAGCCAGTTAAACGTCCAACTCTATTTCAGCTCATGTCATGAGCTCAAGTTCATGAGATTGAGCCCTGTGTCAGGCTCTGTGCTAGGCATGGAGCCTGCTTAAGAGTCTTCTCTCTCTCTCCTTCTCCCTCTGCCCCTCCTCACATCTCTCTAAAAAAAAAAAAAAAGAAAAGAAAAAGAAAAAGAAAAAAAAGAATGTGTGGCTTTATAAAGCAAACCACTCAGGAAATTAATATTATGACTGAGATCCAATTCGGAAATTAAGGCGTGTCCACTAAAGCACAGAAATAGGTAATTTGGAAAGGAACTAGTTACAGCTTCAAAAATGGCATTTACATGTAAGAGAGACCTTTGTCCCAAGTAACTGTATCTTGATTTAACCTTGGTACCCAGAACTTACCCTTAAATCCCATTTTTTGGGTTGTTTAGTATCTTCCTTTCCTAACTTCTTCTGAGGGAAGGCATAGGTCAGAAATTCCAAACAACTTCCATTAACTGGCACAACAGAGTAACACGTGACTGACTGAGACAACCCTATTAGAGCGGACAGGTTTCCACTGGTTCTTTCAGCACAATACAGGGAGAGCCATGTGAGTGTCTCCCCTTTCTAAAAGAAGGGGTCACACTCTTGGAGCACCTGGGTGGCTCAGTCCTTAAGCACCTGCCTTCGGCTCAGGTCATGACCCCAGAGTCCTGGGATCGAGCCCTGCACCGGGCTCCCTGCTCTGCGGGAAGCCTGCTTCTCCCTTTCCCACTCCCCCTGCTTGTGTTCCCTCTCTTGCTGTGTCTCTGTCAAATAAAAAAAAATCTTAGAAAAAAAAGGGGGGAGGAGTCACTCTTTCACAGGCTTCTGATAACAAAAGAACTATATCCAGAAATGTCTCACTTCAGAATTGCTTATATAAGCCTTTACTCTTATTATTCATAGAGAAACTGCTTCCTTAGTAAATGATTCAGATGAGGCTGAAGGGAATTATCACTCGCAGAAATCTAAGAAATAGTTTGAAAGTAGTCATTAAACAAATTAAAACAGGGTTGCCTGGATTTACCTGCAAATGAAGATGAAAAGCTAAATGAATGTGGTAACAGAAAAAGAAAATTAAGAATTTATTCTGCCTTTCTGATGACTGATGAGTTAAATTTCTTAGTATTCCAGCTAATAAATGAAGTAGGAATGACAGAGTAACAGTCTTTTACAAAGAATTACCTAAAAAACAATAAGCACCTCAATCTATATATTAGAATTACCTACTTTCTAATTTTTCAAAATTTGAACACTACAGCTTGGTAAAGTTGTAATGATAACATGATTCTAGGCACTGAATATCAACATCGGTCTATTACAAGCAGAAACAACCAGACATTGTACGCCTCCAGAGGGAAGAACACAACACTGTCTATTAAGTACTGTTGACCAAAAAAAAAAAAAAACAAAGCTGAATCAGACTAAGCCTCTAGATCTAACTACCACTTTACTAGAAATTTAGAAGACTATGCTAAACAATATCCTAAGGAACATATTAGCAAAATCTAGAACACAGAAAATTCTACAAGACAACTTGCTTTTGTAAAAAATAACTTGCGAGGATAAGAGGGGGAAGAGAGTGCAAGGAGGAAAACTATTAATTTTTTTTTAAAGGGGGGGGGAGGGCCAGAGAGAGAATCTTAAGCAGGCTCCATGATCTCATAACCCTGAGATCATGACCTGAGTTGAAATCAAGAGCTACAATCTTAACCTATTAACCCACCCACGTGCCCCAATTTCCTAAAAGAGACTTAGACACATCAACCAAATGCCACGTATGAATCTTTAAAAATACAAATTAATATAAAAAATATTAATTAATATAAAAACCATCCATGAAGTAATCAGGGAAGCTTGAACACTAGTGGGTATTTAGTAACAATGAAAAATTATTGATAATTTTCTTAGTTGTGATAATGGCACTGTTATAATGCTTTTTTAAAAAATCCTATGCTGGGGAGCCTAGCTCGCTCAGTCGGTTAGGCACCTAACTCTGGATCTCAGCTGAGGTCTTGATCTCAGGGTCATGAGTTCAAGCCCCACGTTGGGCTCCACACTGGGCGTGCAGCCTGCATATAAAAATAAATAAATAAAAAGCTTTTCGGTGGCGCCTGGCTGGCTCAGTCGGTAAAGCATGCAACTCTTGATCTCAGAGTAGTGAGTTCGAGCCCCATCTTGGGCACAGAGATTACCTAAAAAAAAAAAATCTCATGAGGCGCCTGGATGGCTCAGTTAGTTAAGTGTCCAACTTGATTTCAGCTCAGATCATGATCACAGGGTTTAAGATGGAGCCCTGCATCCCTTAGGATTCTCTCTCTGTCTCTCCCCCTCCCCCCCAAAAAATCCTATGCTTTTAAAAAAAATTTAGAAACAAACAGATGAAATTATATAAAGTTGAAGGTGCATGAAGGTAAATGGCAATTCATATTATTCTCTCTGCTTTTATATTTTCCATAATAAACTAAAATGGTTTGCCAAACAATGATTTAATAATACAACAGATTAAAGCTTTTTCCTGATTCATCAATATGCTATGTAAGCAAAAAAAAGTATTTAAAATATATGCATATTATGAAAAACTGAAACGGGGCGCCTGGGTGGCTCAGTCGGTTAAGCATCCGACTCTTGATTTCAGCTGAGGTGGTGATCTCAGGGTCATGAGATCAAGGGTCAGGCTCTGCTTGAGGTTCTCTCTCTCCCTCTCCTTTTGCCCCTCCCCCCCCAACTCATGCTCTAAATTAATTAATTTTAAAAAGCTTTAAAAAGAAAAACTGAAATAAAACTCAGGTAAATATAGTATAACCTCTAGTTGAAAGATTTAATGACTTATTTTGAAATTACCACGACTATTTAAATAAGTTTTACTTTATACAATATAGAAAAATGCTCAAACCTACACACAAGAGAAATCAAATTAAAACTAAAATTATAAAGCCTTTTTGAATCTTAATGTAGCCCTATAGAAGAGACAACAAATGAACATGTAACTCTGTGGCTTTTAAAACCTTTGCTCATTTAAAATGTAGATACGAGCTCTTCATTGAGGGCTTACTAATTAATGAGTCTTCTGCTTTGTTTCCCTCTGGCAATCTGCCCGGCAATGTCTTAGGGCAGCCTTTCAATCTAAGGCAATATTGTCTGTCAAAAGGGCCTTCATTAGCTTTACTGCTCCAATTTTGCGCCTCTTGTGACTATTGTTAGGGATGTTCTCTTCTCATCTTCAGCTACGTACAGAAAATATAGTCTGAATAAAAATAATCAACAAAGGATCCTGGAGAATGAGTTTAATTCCTTGGTAAGTAGCTTCAGAAGCAAACTTGGAAAAGGCAAAACAAAATGCATTGAGCTGGGAGCAAGGTGAAAAGCAGACAACAGTATAGCAGAACAGTTGTGTGGGAAGTGATGGAAGCTGGCCTCAAGAGTAAGGGGCTTTGTCTAATAATGGCAAGCTACAAAAGCATGGAGACCATCAACAGAAGGATAGTCCTGTATACCACAATCCAAAAGGATGGCAAATAGCCTACAGATAAACAGCTTGAAATAGGTAGGCATATATGCAGGGAGGGAGGTCTACTACATAGAAGTAGACAACAAATTATATCCTGCTTAGGTATGTGACTTCGGGGAAAATTAAAGTGGTTTGGATCCTTGCTATATTATTTTTAAAAAATTTAAAAGCTAGATGGCTGTTTTAAAATATGCTATAAAAATGGATAATTCTTCACAAGTTAAAAGATCTAAACCATGTTTGTGTAAGAATGACAAACTCACTGACCAGCATTTCTCAAAGTAAGGCCTGATGACCAGAGTGTTTTGAAAATGCCGATTTTCATTTTCACACCACACTTAGTAGTTAACAATGTATGTCCACGAAGCCCAGTAATCTATATTTTTAAAAGTATTCCAAGTGGGGGCACCTGGGTGGCTCTGTTGGTTAAGGGCCTACCTTCAACTCAGGTCATGATCCCAGGGTCCTGAGATCAAGAGCCCCGCATTTGGCTCCCTGCTCAATAGGGAGCCTGCTTCTTCCTCTCCCTCTGCCATTCCCCCTGCTTGTGCTCACTGGCTCTTTCTGTCAGATAAATAAATAAAATCTTTAAAAAAAAAAAAAAAAGTATTCCAAGTGATTCCTAAAGTTTGAAAGCCACTGCCCGAGACTTATTGTGGTAATATCTAAAAAACAAAAATCAAAAGGAGACTTTGAAGGCAGGGAATAAAAGTTGAACCACCAAGTCTGAAGGTAGGAAGAAAAGTAGGTCTGAGTTTATCTGCAAGAAATAAATGTCAGCAGCAAATCGTGTCAAAGGGAAAAATAAAAGGCCACTTCTCACGTTAAGACAAATCCCAAACTTTAATTAAGCCTAGTTCATCACTGCCAAGCAAAACTAATAAAACACAATATTTTCAATCAACAAAATCTTTAAAAGGCATGAAATATGATTACAATACACAGTAATCTGTGTAGAACTGAAAAATAAATAGAATTCTAATCACTCTGCAAGAGGACACTGACATTTATTGAGTTGAATTTGGTTGTATTTAATCTCTCCTCCTTCAGGAAATGTTTTTAGATTTCCATAGGATGTCAAAATCCCCCTGGTTTGGTATCCCTCAGTTATAAACAACTATACATGAAATTAGCCCAAAATTCTATCCTTTAATGAAAACCTACAGGGGCGCCTGGGTGGCTCAGTCGTTAAGCGTCTGCCTTCGGCTCAGGTCATGATCCCAGGGTCCTGGGATCGAGCCCCGCATCGGGCTCCCTGCTCGGCAGGAAGCCTGCTTCTCCCTCTCCCACTCCCCCTGCTTGTGTTCTCTCTCTCGTTGTGTCTCTCTCTGTCAAATAAATAAATAAAATCTTTAAAAAAAATAAAATAAAATAAAATAAAAGATATTTGTCTTATAACTAATGACTTTATAAAAAAAAAAAAAAAGAAAAGAAAAAAAAAGAAAACCTACAAATAAGGTTTTCTGACTATTTAGAGACATCCAGAAAGATCATATTCAAACACTCTGGAATCTTAATCTGGACTGTCTGTTGAATGTTCCCACTCAACCTCAAAAATGATACTCCAATTTGACATCACTGAAAGCTAAAAGAAAGCAGGAAGTAAGAAAGAACCAAACAGAAACAAGAGAAAAAGAGAATGGCCACTTAGAAGGAAATGAGCAAACTCTGGAGCTAGACTGTGAGGTTAACTAGAGAACACAAACGAGGGTCAGAGGGGTATGCTGGGCGTGGGGACAGAAAGAACCAAACAGAAACAAGAGAAAAAAAGAATGGCCACTTAGAAGGAAATGAGCAAACTGTGGAGCTAGACGGTGAGGTTAACTAGAGAACACAAACGAGGGTCAGAGGGGTGTGCTGGGCGTGGGGAAGTCGGAGGCCCCGTCAAGACGACAGGCCACTAATCAGACATCCGGATGGGTGGGCGGTCACTGAAATATGCATGGGCAGAGTGTAAGTGATCCACCTGCTGCAAGTGTGTACTCTCAGGAGGGGGGGAAGTGTGCACTGCAACTAAGTGTCTAATGACACCAAAAAGGGGATGACTCTGGTACAGTGTGAGTAAAAGACTTGGAAAAATTCTTATTCCTCACTCCTCTTAAAGTCTCCAACTTTAACCTTTACTTCTTTCTTGGCCTCCCTTTTAATTTAAAAACATCTTATTTGACATATCCTTCTAAACCCCTTTCGCCTAAAAATATTCCATTGTACTGGCACACAAAGCAAGTTCCAGAACAGGTGACTTAGGAGAAGTCATCTCACTTTGAGACTGTCCTCTTGAGTCCAGGTCAGGATTTAGGACACGAACTGAACACAAACTAAGAAGAGAGTTCCATCTGGGAATCTAGAGCTAACAGCAGGGTACGAATCATATCTGAGAGTAGTCAGACAGGCTGTCAATCCTAGCTCAGGGAACACCCTGTAAGAGTAACAACACCACAGCCACAAGCAGAGTGCAAAACAGCAAGTCACCTCTGGTGACAACACACTTGTGCTAATTGCATCAATTAACCAATATCTATTAAACACCCACCCATACATAAAAAGTTCAGCAAATACACAAAGTCTGCTATTCACTGTAAATAAATCATTTAAAGGAAATGAGCAAACTGTCCTATGTATCAATGTGAGTACTTATTTGCATTTCCCAGCCATATTTTGTCCTATGTATCAATGTGAGTACTTATTTGCATTTCCCAGCCATATTTTGAAGTACCCAAATTACATAAGTATTCTAGAAAGATGCTAAGACTGAACTGCACATAGACAACACAACTAAAACGTCAAAACGACTTCAATTCCCTCCAGCACCTCTTCAACCCCCTGCCCGTGAGGTGACTCCCGCTATCCTTGAACTCCGGAACCATCACCATGAAACATTCACTTGTCTCAGCAGCTGACCTTCCCAGAGATGGCAGAAACCCCAGAGTTCAAGAGGGAAAGCACCAAGAGAGACAGGGTGAGAAAAGGGAAAGAGAAGAGTGAAGGGAAAATGCAACACTGCAAGAACAACAGCAATGATTCTACTCCTAGCTGTACCACTGCCCAAGTAATGGTCTGTGCTCCTGAGCTGGATTCCTCTCGTCTGTGTCCTCAGGACAACACACTAGACAGCTCTCGTTCTGAAGGCCTGGCTCACGGGAACAATTAAGCTGCTATATTTTAGCACAACATTAAGTTCACAATACACATTTATATATTTCACAGTGAGCCTACCTTCTAACTTACTAACAATACACACTCACCTATTATCTAGGTACAACCATATATGAGAAATAACTTGCCTAATAAATGCGATAATTGTTCAGTATTTTTCCTAGATGTAGGTACAAACTAGAAAACCAGCTGAAACTTTCACTTGGCACATTAGTTATAATGTGCTTTTAGAATTCTCTAACACCATACAAAGAAGGAAGAGGATTTAACATTAAATAACTTAAATCACATCAAAACATACAAATAAACACAAAAACTTACCATCCCTGTTCATTTTTATACTTGTAAGCAGCCCCAAGAATGTGACACAAGGTGCCTCCAGCTTTGAAATCCATGAAACATTTTGCCTAAAAATGATACAAGTTACACATGAGAAAAATAAAAGTTCTGACAAAATTCGTCATGTCTGAATTCAAAGTTTTATAAACTCAAAAGTTATCAACTGCTAGCTTAACCTTAAATACTTTCTGGAACCAAATAAGACATAAGGATAAATTTTTCCAAAAGTGAATTAAAAATTTTTTTAATTCAATTAATGTATTACTCTTTTAGTAAACAGTCTCTTAAAAATAAGATTTACAAAAGATAAATCAAATGTTTCAGCAGGAAATACTAATGGACAGAAAATACTGATATACTACAAACTCCGCTGATAAATTTAAAATGTGATTTTTAAAATATTTAAAATTCAAGTAAAACACAATTTCCAACAATATGATTTCCTGTAGAGTAAGAAATATTAGTATACATTAGACTTTTTTCCCAACTGAGGTCCCTGACTTTAAATTATGCAAAAATTTTAACTGTACTCTTGCGATATTATTTTAATGACCATGAAACACAGTGTAAATTATATGTAAAATTATAGCTAAAATCTGTACAATTTGAAAGAGATGTGCACTTTATGGATTATAAAAGTCATGCTCGGGCGCCTGGGTGGCTCAGTTGGTTGAGCGACTGCCTTCGGCTCAGGTCATGATCCTGGAGTCCCGGGATCGAGTCCCACATCGGGCTCCCTGCTCAGCAGGGAGTCTGCTTCTCCCTCTGACGCTCCCCCCTCTCATGTGCTCTCTCTCTCTCTCTCTCTTATTCTCTCTCTCAAATAAATAAATAAAATCTTTAAAAAAAAAAAAGTCATGCTCAAATAAATCAAATGCTGAATGACATACATTATGGAAGTAAAAGTTTCACATAAACTGATCATCAAATACGCTAATAAGGTGGAAGTATTAGAAATACGGCATGCATTTTTTTCCCTGAAAATGATTCTTACAAAATAATATAATGAAAAGAACTGCATGATGTCAAAGGCAAAAAACAGAACAGTGGTTGCTAAGGGTTGGGTAGAGAGTGCAGAATTAAGGTTTAATGAGTACAGAGTTACAATTTGGGAAAATGTTAAAGTTCTGAAGATGGATGGTAGTAACAGTTGGACTACAATGTGAATATACTAATGCCACTGAACTACACACCTAAAGATGATTAAAATATTTTACTACAATGAAAAATAACATTTTTAAAAATAAAAAATACTAAGAAAATCATTAAGATGAGCTCTTCCAAAATAAGCTAACAAGTGAGCCTTCCAAGTCATTCTGGTTATCCTGTTGCTTTTTAAATACATAGGTTTGAGTTCCTAATTTCTTTTTTTTTTTTTTAAGATTTTATTTATTTATTTGACAGAGAGAGACAGCTAGAGAGGGAACACAAGCAGGGGTAGTGGGAGAGGGAGAAGCAGGCTTCCCGCGGAGCAGGGAGCCCAATGCAGGGCTCGATCCTAGGACCCTGGGATCATGACCTGAGCCGAAGCCAGATGCTTAATGACTGAGCCACCCAGGTGCCCCAAGTTCCTAACTTCTTGCCCAACACTATTCCCCGTACACCCCAACTGTTGCATTACATATTCCTAAACAAATACATCCAGGTGCAATTCTTACCATTGACAACATGTTATTTATCTGAGAAAATGCACAAATTATTACAATTTCTAGTGTTGGCATCTTAAATTAGAATAATGCGCTGAGGGCGCCTGGGTGGCTCAGTTGGTTAAGCGACTGCCTTCGGCTCAGGTCTTGATCCTGGAGTCCCGGGATCGAGTCCCGCATCGGGCTCCCTGCTCAGGAGGGAGTCTGCTTCTCCCTCTGACCCTCCTCCCTCTCATGCTCTCTGTCTCTCATTCTCTCTCTCGCAAATAAATAAAATCTTAAAAAAAAAAAATTGAAAAAAAAAAGAATAACGTGCTGGTAGGTACCTACAAGAGTAGAATGAAACAGTTCTACTAAGCCTTCCCTGAACCCGCAGAGACTGGGCTAAAATGCTCTCTCCAACCACATATGCATATCACTACTGATGCACATGCAAACCACTCACAGCATAATACTGAAATGACTGGTTTATACATTTATCTGTAATATGAACTCCTTGAGGACAGGAACAGTGTCCTATTCAAATCTTTAACATCAATATTCAACAGAGTGCCTGACAATGTAGGTAATCCGTAAAACTTTTCTCAGCAGTTCAAGTATACTAAAACAATTTAAAAGCTCATAGCCATAAAAAAAAAAATCAGCCATGCTACATATTGATCAGACCAGAACAATAAAACACATAATTTAAGATTAAGGTCAATTTCTGGACAAGCAGTAAATTTGAGAAATTAAAATACCAGATATATGTTTAAGATAGACACAGTAACTTCTATCAACCACTGCAGGAACAAGTAATAACTGAAGAAGTAGAAACTGAGACTTCCAATTTTCCAGAGGTAACATCTGAGTAAAGGGAAAGAAAAGAGGGAAACTCAGAAACCTGTCAAGGGCACTAGTTCCAGCAATGGAATGCAAAAAGGAAAACATAAATCCATAAAGGTGTGACAGAAAAAAAACAAAAAGGGACACGCACCAGACATCAAGGATTCTTAGAGCCTGCATGGGAATGGATTTGGGACTCTGGGCCTAATGATAAGCTCATTATAAAAATCACCCGGATAAAAAAGTAGTAGATCAGAGTCAGGGGACGGCAAGTTGGAAGCAGAGACAAGAGACTTTGCAAGGACACCCACGAGGCCCTGACTGCATCACCTCACCCAACCCTCATCCCAACCACCCCCAACCCGGAAGAGGCCCTGCCCTAACTGACACTGGATATAATTCGAATACAAGAGCTCATGTGCTTAGACATTCTCTGAAGGAGCAGCGCGGATTGTTCGTTGTAAATTCCTCGATTAGTACTGAAAAACTTAAAAAATAAGAGGGCAAGAGGATTCCAAAACTTGAGCTTTCCAGAGCCAGCAAGATGCTGCTTTGCCTGAATTATCTCAGTAGCTACACACCCCATCAGAAACTGGGGATCAAGGACAGCTCTAATCGGCTGCTTCTATTCCTAGCTGTGTGACTATACTGCTTTTGATAAGCTGTTCTATCTCTGGTTAACTATTTGGAAAATTAATCTAATCTTATTCTGGATGTACGTAAGTGGTCTCATCCTACCTATTTATAGCCCACCTAAAATTCTGCTGAGCTGATAAAACCTGGAAAAAGATAAATCTAACTGCAATACTTAAAAGTGCTTAAAATTTGTACCATAGTGTCCTTATTTATTTCTTTGGCTTTTTTTTTTTTTTAAAGATTTTATTTATTTATTTGACAGAGCGAGACACACCGAGAGAAGGAACACAAGCAGGGAGAGTTGCGGGGGGGAGAAGCAGACTCCCCACGGAGCAGGGAGCCTGATGTGGGGCTCAATCCCAGGACCCTGGGATCATGACCTGAGCCGAAGGCAGACGCTTAACGACTGAGCCACCCAGGTGCCCCTCTTTGGCTTATTTATTAAAGGCAATTTGTCTTAACTGGAAAAAAGAGGATATATACTTGTGTACGTAGAACATACACATCTATAATGCCGTGTTCTGGTCTATTAATCAATATGATGCTGCAAAAAGTAAACATGAGAAAGTAATAAAGGAACAGAAATGGAGAATGTCCAAGACACCAAGAAAGTTCACAGAAATCACAATGTCATCTTCACACCTTGAAAAGTTGTGGGGAAAAAGGCACATCACTTAGACTCCAGAACCTTTTTACCTCACAAAATAAGACAATCAAATATTCCATACATTTCTCTGTGGACTTTAACTGCTTTTGGAGTTCAGATAGTGCTTTCTAGAAATTTTTCCCAATGTTATTAATAAGAGAAACTATAACAGTCTTATAATTAGCACCTCTAATCATAGCTAATAATTGCTGTAGTACTCTTATTCTTAGGGAGAACAAAAAGTATTTTCATTGCTACCAATTACTGAGAATTTAAATTTACCGTGAGGCACTGTATATACATCACAGACAACTTGCTATTTATCTGAAAAAATGCACAAGTCATGGCAATTCTGTAGTGTTGGCATCTTAGCTGAGAATAATGTACCTCATTTACTCCTCAACAATCCTACAAAGTTGATTCTTTTCATGCCATTTTACAGATGAAAAAGTGTTAACGGCTCCAGCAATGACAGGCTGAATAACCAGAAAACCCTACCACTTCAAATGTACGCTGAACAAAATACAACAGACGTTATTTTAAATGTACAGCTGGATTTCTAGGAAGAAAGCAAATCCCTAGGTACAAAAATCAAAGAAGAAAAAAATCAAACTAAAAGTCAAAGTGGCAATCTTCTGAGGTAAAAAAAATACCACGCTAGGGTGACAAGGGGTGGGGATAATGAGACTCAACAGGCAAGTAATGACAACATTGATAAGATAAAGGCTAGGGCTTCACTGTCAATGCAGGACAGGAAATAACACTACAGACCTAAGCAAGGGAAGACGTCAGAACTAAGGCTATCACCCACCATAAACGCATGGAGAGCCAGGGCTATCAACAGGTTCACCAGTAGGGAAAGGATGAGCTAGAAAAAAATACCTGCCAGCAAAGAAGATAACAAGCTTCCATCTCAAGATAATTTGAGTTTGGAATTTAACTAACCACTCAGGAACCCCATGACAAATTCATGTAAGAATTTGGTCCTAAATTTAGCAGGTCCTCTAGAGTGCCTTAAAGAGCAAATTCTCAGCCCAGGCCAATAGGATTCCCAGGTAAAATTCCACTGAAGGAAGTGCTGACGTTCCAAAATTCAAATACACAGCAATCTTAATTATGTTTTGTTTCCTTAAGTCAACAGAAAAAACAAACAGAAGAATTGTAACATTTCAGATAAAAGAAAAAACTAGGATAGGGCTTGTACAATTAGAATATATAAAATGGGGCGCGTGGGTGGCTCAGTCGTTAAGCGTCTGCCTTCGGCTCAGGTCATGATCCCGGGGTCCTGGGATCGAGCCCCACGTTGGGCTCCCTGCTCCGCGGGAAGCCTGCTTCTCCCTCTCCCTCGCCGGCTGCTCTGCCTACTGCTCTGCCTACTTGTGCTATCTCTCTGTCAAATTAATAAAATCTTAAAAATAAATAAAGACACTAAAGAGAAATATCTGAAAAATATATACATGTAACTCCTAGCACATGTACCATTCAATAAAAGCACAACTGTCAGGTTATATAGCAGATCAGACAACTACACACAGAAAAGTTTAAAACTTATTTGTGAAGGATTAGAAATTGTGAAGGAGGGGCGCCTGGGTGGCTCAGTCGTTAAGTGTCTGCCTTCGGCTCGGATCATGATCCCGGGGTCCTGGGATAGAGCCCCGCATTGGGCTCCCTGCTCTGCAGGAAGCCTGCTTCTCCCTCTCCCCCTCCCCCTGCTTGTGTTCCCTCTCTCGCTGTGTCTCTCTCTGTCAAATAAATAAAATCTTTAAAAAACAAAGAAAGAAAGAAAGAAATTGTGAAGGATTTAAATCCCTAGCTTCAAGAAACGTATCAGTTTTTTTTTTTAAGATTTATTTATTTGAGAGAGAGAAAGAGAGAGCGCTAGAGCAGGGGGAGGGGCAGAGGGATAGGGAGAGAGAAAATCCTCGAGCCAACTCCCTGCTGAGCATGGAGCCCAGTGCAGGGGCTCAATCGCAGGACGCTGAGATCATGACCTGAGCCGAAATCAAGAGTCAGACACTTAACTGACTGAGCCACCCAGACCCCCAAGAAACATATAAGTTCTGAGGAATATATTAAAAATACATAATAGAAGCTACACCTAGACACACTATTGTACAACTGCATAACAGCAAAGACAAAGAAATCGTAAAAGCAACCCGAAGGAAAGAGAGTACCTAAAAAAAACCAAACAGCTGGACTGATGGATTTCTCAACACCAATAATCTCAACAAGTTACAAAAAATATTAAAATATGTTCTTAATATAACAAATTTCAAAATTTATAATAAGAAAAAAACAATCATTCCAATCACCTTTTGAAATAATGCAAGGGTCAAAAGAGAAGTCAAAACAGAAATTAGAAAATACTTTAGAACTATACAGATCAAAACGTATGAGCCACAGCTGGAGATGCACATGTTTAAAAGGAAAAAAAAAAAAAGGAATGCTGACCCCTACATCATGTAATACACAAAGATCAATTCCAGATGGATTATAGTTATAAAGGTGAAACATAAAACAATAAAGCTTCTATGAAAAACACAACAGAATATATTGATGACTTTGGAATAGGCAAAGGGCATAAAAATATTAAGCATAAAAAAAATCTTATAGATTATTCTATGTCAGCGATTGGCAAACTGTAGCCCACAGGCCAAATCAAGCCTGCTGTTTATGTAAGTAAAGTTTTATTGGAAAAAAAATCCATGCTCATTGTCTGAGGCTACATTCACACAACAGCAAAGATGAGAAGCTGCAGTAGAGACTACATATTTACTCTCTGACCTTTTACAGACATTACAGATAAAACCATTTACCACTTGGCCTTTTATGGAAAAAGTTTACTGATCCCTGAGCTATATTACGATTAAGAACCTCTGTTCATCAAAAGACATCATCATGAGAATAAAAAGATAAGCTACCAAGAGGATATTTGCCATAAATATGTCTGACACAGGACCCATAACCAAAACATGTAAGAAAAACTCCTTTAAAAAGAAGAAAAGAAACAAACATTCCCACTCTTGATAGGAATGCAAACTGGTACAGCCACTGTGAAAAACAGTATGGAGGTTCCTCAAAAAGTTAGAAATAGAACTACCGTATGGGCCAGTAATTCCATTCCACTCATATGTGGAATTTAAGAAATAAAACAAAGGGAAAAAAGAGAGACAAGAAACAGACTCTTAACTATAGAGAACAAACTGATGGTGACTAGAGTGGAGGTAGGTAGGGAAGATGTGTGAAATAGGTAATGGGATTAAGGAATACATTTATCATGATGAGCACTGAGTAATGTACGGAATTGTTGAATCACTGTATTGTGCACTGGAAACTAATGTAACACTGTATGTTATGGAATTAACTTTTTTTTAAATGAGAAAAATAAATGACTGGATTTAAAAAAATGGGCAAAAGATTTGAACTTCACTTCAACAAGAATAGCCAAATAGTCAATAAACACAAAAGGGTGCTCAACTTCACCAGTCATCAGCAACTAAAGAAAATGCAAACCCACAAATCCACCCAAAAACTAAAATAAGAGAGCACCTGGGTGGCTCAATCAGTTAGCATCCAACTCATGATTTCGGCTCAGGTCATGATCTCGGCTCAGGTCATGATCTCATGGGTCATGAGATCAAGCCCCACACCGGGCTCCACTAAGCAGGGAGTCTGCTTGAGGTTCTCTCCCTCTCCTTCTGCCCCTCCCCCCCACTCAGGCTCTCTCTCTCTCAAATAAATTTTTTGATTAAAAAAAAACTAAAATGAATGAATCTTAAAAAAAAAAAAACTAAGAAAATGTCCAAACATCAGTGAGAAAGTAAAGAATCAGAACCCTTGTACATTGCCTGTAGGAGTATAAATTGGTAAAACTGCTCTGGAAGATTAGCAGTATCTACCAAAGCTGAATATGCACACCCCATGACCCAGCGATTACATTCCTAGGAATATAACAGAAATATGTACTTTTAGGGGCACCTGGGTGGCTCAGTCGTTAAGTGTCTGCCTTCGGCTCAGGTCATGATCCCAGGGTCCTGGGATCGAGCCCCACATCAGGCTTCCTGCTCAGCGGGAAGCCTGCTTCTCCCTCTCCCACTCCCCTGCTTGTATTCCCTCTCTGTCTCTGTCAAGTAAATAAAATCTTTAAAAAAAAAAAAAAGGAAATATGTACGTTCACCGAAAGACATATACAAACAAAAATATTCACAGCAGCAATTATTATAATAGCTCTAAACTGCAAATTACCCTAAAAGCCAATCAATGGCAGAATGGATAAATTGTGGCATATTCCCACGATGGAATACTACATGGCAAGAAACAACAATGCTGCCCGTTTTTCAAATAAATTTCTATTTGAACACAGTCACACCTACTCAGTTAGGTATTATCTTTGGCTGCTTCTACGCTACAAAAGGCTGATCAGTTGTGACAAAGTCTGTATGGCTTGCAAGCCTAAAATATTTACCATCCATCCCTTTAAGAAAAAATTTACCAACCCCTTAAACAGCAATCAGAATGAAAAAATTTCAACTCCAAGTAATAACATGGTAGAATTTTACAAATATGCTTGCCTATATGCTTCAAAAATTTAAGTCATGAATGACAAAGACAGGATGAACTATTCCAAATTAAGACTAAAGAGACGTAACTAAATAAAATCTGCAATCCTGACTTGGATCTTAAAGAGGACACATTCTTGTGACAATCTGTTGAAATGTGAAGACTGATTATATAGTAAATAACAGTATTGTCTGTCTCAACGTTAAATTTCCTAAATTTGATCGTTGTTAAGACAAGGTTTAAAGAAGAGCCATGCTGCATGCAGTCTGAAGTCTCTACAGCCACCACCTCCCTGCTAGATTGGATCTCCTGAACACCAGGAACTTCTCAAGTGACTTCAAGAGTGCAGTCACTGTACTGACAGACTGGTAATTTGTCCTCAGACGTCCTTTTGTTCTTGCTTCTTAGACCTACATGCTAATCTTGGCTCTCACCCTTCTCCATTCCAAAAAGTCCTAGAATTTTGTATGATCTTAGCAGAACAATACTATTCTCAGATACAGATCATAAAAACCCAAAGTTGGAGGAATCATCATGTTCACCGAATCCAACAGTTTTCTAATGTTTCTTTGCCAAAGAGCTCTTTCAGGAGCAGAAAGCTCAAAAAGAAGTCTATCAGGAAAAACTGTTCAAAGTGAGAAACTTGAAAACAACAGATTCCTCTTAGACTTCCCCATTTACTCCTCTGTTCCCTCAGTCACTCAGGGGCTCTGCAAGGAACAATTATAAAACTAATAATCAGGTCCAACTCCTTTTTCTGATAATTATATGCCTCCTCTTATCAACTTCCTTCTCCCTAAAATTATTTACCACACAGCATAGTTTACTAAATCAAATGAAGAAAAGTGATTGCCAAAGTGACAGTCCTTGGACTCGTATTCTTTCCATTACACCACACTGACCAAGTTCATGAGAATCTCTGCCATGAAGTCAGTCACACTTACTGGATAGAAATTCCAAAGTGTCAGACAGAGATAGCCTATGGACTGTGACTCATCTAAAATGTCCCAAAATAATACTACCCAGTCCAAATACACAGCCTCATTTGTAGAAATGGCTTTGACAATAAATTTTACCTTCAAAGTATTTACATGCATTCCAAAGTTATATATTAAAATGTATTAAGTTCCTGTGACAGTTTGAAAATAAATTCCAAAAAATTTAATGAACGTCCCTGAAAATAGGTGTATCCATCACAACGTACCTCCTTTTGAGAAGTAATAATTTCACCAAGTTCTGATCATTGCTTTAAAATAAACCAGCGCTGTGTTTTACATTTTGATAGATACTTTAAGAAAAGATCAATTTCTCAAAGTATTGTTCAGTTCTCCAGCTAACTTCATTAACAGCCTTTCACTCTTCCTATCTTTGAGACAGTTACCAACATCACAAGAAAGGCAATATTTAATTGATAAAATTTGGCTTCAATTCAAAGGGCATTGCAACATTTTGTTAGTCCTCAGGTTTACATAAAATACACTGTCTCAGATATGAGTTGAGTTGAAACAAAAGACCTAGCTCTTTGGGGCCTTCCTTAACAGCTGGAGGTGATGGCAAACTAGTGTAACAAATGTTCAAACAGCATGTCTCCATTAGATCTACATTTTTACTTTACCAAGAAAACTTCTGCTAGAACAAGCTAGCAATCTATTTTTCATGCTGTTAAGTACTATATACCACTTCTAATTTCTCAAAGAGCTTTCATTATCACACATCTTGTGATCCTCACAGCTACATCATAGTGTCTGTAGAGTAAGAAACACTTTCCCAGAAGCAGTAGTACAGGTGGAAGTACCCTCCCCCAAGGTCACAGAGTGCTAGGACATAGCTAGTTAACTCCAAAGCCCAGGGCTCTTTCATAACACCTGGTTCCAGAAACTGATCTGAGGTGATTCCTTATGTTACATTATTTCAATTTAAGAAATGAACGAGGGGCACCTGGGTGGCTCAGTAGGTTAAGCATCTGCCTTCAGCTCGGGTCATGATCTCAGGGTCCCGAGATGGAGCCTCACATCGGGCCGTGTTCCCTGCTAGGCAGGAAGCCTGCTTCTCCCTCTCCTGCTCCCCCTGCTTGTGTGCTTTCTCTCTCTCCCTCTCTGTCAAATAAATAAAATCTTTAAAAAAAAAAAAAAAAAGAATGAGCTTTATTTTAGCAAAATCAACGGCTTTTAAACTCTCTCAAGACTTCTGATTCAAGTCAGATCAAAGAGACCTATACTTTGATCTGATCTCCAAAACCTCTGATCTCCAAAACCTAAAATGCTTAAAAAAATCATTACAGAAAATATACTGGGCTAAGTATCCAGAATCGTCCTGCTGAAAAAGAACTAAAAATGCTGATATAATACACAAAACATCTTCTAACAAAAGTAAAATTGGAAATCTCTGAAAGATAACTGGCTGGCCATGAAGAATAACAGCACAGAAACATCAATGACAATACTGACAAAGAATATAGTCTTTACAAACGCACTTTGTAAAATTCAGCAAACAAATGTCTGTAGCCTTCATCAAGCAACAACAGCAATGCTTGGGCATGGCAGAGAATCTAACTTATTTATTATTAGCATTTATTATTGTGTTATTAGCACATTACAACACACAAACTGCCCTGTTTTTTACAAAAAAAAATTACACAGCATACGAAGAACCAGGAAAGTATGGCCCATTCAGAGGGAAAAAAAACTGACAGAAACTATCCCAGAGGAAAGAAAAAGGAAAGAAAAATGAACACAGTGTAAGGGACCTATGTAACACCATCGAATTTACCAATATACACATTATGAGAGTCCCAAAAGAGAGAAAAGAACACCAAATATATGAAAAAATTATGGCCAAAACTTCCCAAATTTTATGAAGAACGTGAATTTATACATCCATGAAGTTCAACAACCTCCAAGCTGAATGAACTCAAACACATCATTATCATCCAAAATCCACAGTTTACATTAGGGTTCACTTTTGGTGTTGCACATTCTATAGGTTTTGTCAAATGTATAATGACGTATATCCACCATTATAGTAGGACACAGGACAGTTTCACTGTCCTAAAAATCCTCTGTGCTCTGCCTATTCATTCCTTTCTCCACGCCAAGACACTTTATATTCAAACTGTCAAAAGAAAGACAAAGGATCTAAAATGCAGGGAGGGGGCACCTGGGTGGCTCAGTCGTTAAGGGTCTGCCTTGGGCTTAGGTCATGATCTCAGGGTCCTGGGATCCAGCCCCGCATCAGGCTCCCTGCTCAGCGGGAAGCCTGCTTCTCCCTCTCCCACTCACCCTGCTTGTGTTCCCTCTCTTGCTGTGTCTCTCTCTGTCAAATAAATAAATAAAATCTTTAAAAAATGGGGCGCCTGGGTGGCTCAGTCGTTAAGCATCTGCCTTCGGCTCAGGTCATGATCCCAGAGTCCTGGGATCGAGCCCCGCATCGGGCTCTCTGCTCAGCGGGAAGCCTGCTTCTCCCTCTTCCTCTCCCCCTGCTTGTGTTCCCTCTCTCGCTGTGTCTCTCTCTGTCAAATAAATAAATAAAATCTTTAAAAAAAAAAAAAAAAAAAAAAAAAATCTTTAAAAAATAAAAAAATAAAAATAAATAAAATGCAGGGAGAGAGAAGTGACTCATCATATACAAGGAACTCTAAATAACATTTAACACCCAATTTCTATTCAGAAACCACGGAGGCCAGAATAATGAGAAGATACAGGTAAAGTGCTGAAAGTAAAATAACTTGTCAAAGTTTGTATCCTGCAAAACTGCCCTTCAAAAATGAAAGAGATGGGGTGCCTGGCTGGCTCAGATGGTTAAGAGTGCAGCTCTCAATCTCGGGGTTGTCAGTCCAAGCCCCACACTGGGTGTAGAGATTACTTAAAAGTAAAGCTTTAAGGGGTGCCTAGGTGGCTCAGTGGGTTAAGCATCTGCCTTCGGCTCAGGTCATGATCTCGGGGGTCCTGGGACTGAGCCCTGCATAGGGCTCCCTGCTCTGCAGGGAGCCTACTTCTCCCTCTGCCTTTGCCCCTCCCCCCCACCCCCCGCCCACACACTCTCTCTCAAATAAATAAAATCTTTAAAATAAAATCTTAAATAAAATAAGAAAGAGATGAAGAGAGGCTCCACATCATACATAATCAGGGAAATGCACGTTAAAACGAGATACCACTACACACCTATCAAATACTTAAGAAAACTTTTATACAGCAAGTTAAACCCCATTATATGTAAAAAGGATAATGTATCATGATCAAGTAGGGTTTATCCTGGAATACCAGGTAGATGAACTGAAAATGAGGGAATGAATGAAGCTCACCATATTAACAGAATAAAAAAAAAACCTCTTGATCATCTCAAAAGATACACAAAAAGCATATAAAATCCAACAGCCAGGGCGCCTGGGTGGCTCAGTTGCTTAAGCGACTGCCTTCAGCTGGGGTCATGATCCTGGAGTCCCGGGATCGAGTCCCGCATCGGGCTCCCTGCTCAGCGGGGAGTCTGCTTCTCCCTCTGACCTTCCACCCTCTCATGCTCTCTCTCATTCTCTCTCTCAAATAAATAAATAAATAAAATCTTTAAAAAAAAAAAATCCAACAGTCATTTGCAATAAAAGCTCTCAGCAAACTAGCCATAGTAGGGAACTTCCATAATCTGAATTAAGATCACATATGAAAAACCTACAGCTAATATCATATTTAATAGTGCAAAACTGAATGTTTTTCCATTAACAAGAATACGGTTAGAATTTCTGTCTTAAACATTTTTTTTTTAGTAATCTCTACACCTAATGTGGGGCTCAAACTCACAATCCCCAAATCAAGAGCCACATGCTCTACCAACTGAGCCAGCCAGGAACCCCCTGTCTTAACCACTTCTATTCAATATTGAGTCAGACGTGCTACCCAGTGCAATGTGGCAAGAAAAGGAAATTAAAAGCATAAAGATCGGGGCGGGGGGGGGGGGACTCATCATAAAGTTATAGTAATCAAAAATGTGGTATTAACAAAAAAATGGACATTTCAATCAACAGGAAAAAACAATCCAGATATACACCCACACACATCTGGTCAACTAATTTTCAACTAAAGTGCTAAGCCAATTCAAAGAAGAACATCTTTACAACAAATGGTAGCTCTAAATTAACCAGATATGGGGAGCCTGCATGGCTCAGCAGGTTAACTCAGTCTTCGGCTCAGGTCATGATCCGGGAGTCCAGGGATCAGGCCCCACGTCAGGCTCCTTGCTCAGCGGGGAGCCTGATTCTCCCTCTTCCTCTGCCTGCGTCTCCCTATCAAATAAATAAAATCTTTAAAAAAATAAAATAAATTAGGAGCGCCTGGGTGGTTCAGTTGGTTAAGCGGCTGCCTTAGGCTCAGGTCATGATCCCAGGGTCCCGGGATCGAGCCCCGCAATGGGCTCCCTGCTCAGAGGGAAGCCCGCTTCTCCCTCTCCCACTCCCCCTGCTTGTGTTCCCTCTCTAGCTGTCACTCTCTGTCAAATAAATGAATAAAATATTTTTAAAAAATAAAAATAAAATAAAATAAAAAACTAAATATCCATAAATGAAAAAAAGAACATTAGCCCTTACCCTCACACTACACATAAAAATTAACCCAAAATACATGAAACCTAAAACTATAAAATCTCTAGAAGAAAAATACTGGAAACAGTCTGTAACTTTGGGGTATGCAAAGGTTCCTCTGAACACAAAAAGCACAAATCATAGAAATCAATAAATTGGACTTAATCAAAATCCAAAACTTTTGTTCTTGGGAAGACACTGATACGAAAACAAAAAGTCAAATCCCAAACTGGGAGGAAATTCTTGCAATATATATATATTATAAAGAACCTATATGCAAAACATATAATTTTTAAAATTTAATTAAAAAAAAAAAAGCTGGGCGCCTGGGTGGCTCAGTTGGTTAAGCGACTGCCTTCGGCTCAGGTCATGATCCTGGAGTCCCTGGATCGAGTCCCGCATCGGGCTCCCTGCTCGGCAGGGAGCCTGCTTCTCCCTCTGACCCTCCCCCCCTCTCATGTGCTCTCTCTCTCTCATTCTCTCTGTCTCAAATAAATAAATAAAATCTTTAAAAAAAAAAAAAATAATAAAAAATAAAAAAATAAAAAAATAAAAAAAAAAAAGCTGTGCAGAAAAGAATTAACACAGCAGGCCTGAGATGACTACCCTCAGTAAGGCCTGCTTGCCAATTGGCCCTTGGCTAGCATCTGGGAATCTGCCTCTAGGAGTATTCCTAGTCAACTGATAAGAAGGGTGGTTCACTGAGCCTAGACTATTTGAACAAACAATGTGGTTTATGATGAATACCTGCTTTCCTTAGGGGGAGCCTGGAAGTTTAAATATGTGCTAGACAAAAGGTACCAGCCCCCAATAAAATCCTTGGGTGTGAGACTCTAACAGGCTTCCCTGGGCAGAAATATTGCCCGTATGCTATTACATCTTCAATGCTGGGGAAGAATGCACTTTGTGTGATGCCTCAAGAAAGAGAGCACACAGAAGCCTGCAGCATAGATTCCTCCAGGCTACACCTGTGTCTTTTCTCCTTGTGACTAGGCTTTGTATATTTACTACGTTGCTGTTACAAATCTTAGTTATAAGTACATGGGGCACCTAGCTGGCTCAGCTGGAAAAGCATGTGACTCTTGATCTCAGGGTTCGGAGTTCCAGCCCCAGGTTGGGTGCAGAGATTACTTAAATAAACTTAAAAAAAATCTTAGTTATAAATACAAGTATAGGCTGAGTTCCATAAGTCCTTCTGGCAAATCTCTGAATGTGGGGTGGTCATGGGGACCAAATTAAAAACTTGTTTGAAAAACAAAGGAAGAAACACAAATGGTCAATAAGCACATAAAAAGATGTTTAACATCATCAGTCATCATGAAAATGCAAATTAAAAGTATGAGATTTCACTACAAACCTATCAAAATGGATAAAATTATGAAGACTAATCATATCAACCGCTGACAAGAATGCAAAGGAACTGGAACTCTCAGACACTACACTGCTAGATGGTATGTAAAATGATACAACCACTTTAGAAAACAGTTTAGCAATTTCTTCTAAAGTTAAATGCTACCAACCCTATGACCCAAACATTCCACTCCTAGGTTATTTACCTAGGAGAAATGAAAACATGTCACAAAAAGATTTGTACATTAACAATGATAGCAGCTTTACTCAGAAAGCTGGAAACAGGGGCGCCTGGGTGGCTCAGTCGTTGAGCGTCTGCCTTCAGCTCAGGTCATGATCCCAGAGTCCTGGGATCGAGCCCCACATTGGGCTCTCTGCTCAGCGGGAAGCCTGCTTCTCCCTCTCCCACTCCCCCTGCTTGTGTTCCTTTTCTCGCTGTTGTCTCTCTGTCAAATAAATAAATAAAATCTTTAAAAAAAAAAAAGAAAGAAAGAAAGCTGGAAACAACCCAGATTCCCATCAAACAGTAAAAGGATAAATGAACTGTGGTTTATCCATACAATGGAATACTAATCAACAATAAAAAGGAAAAACAACACACGGAACACCACAGATGAACATCTCAAAATCCGTTATGATAAGTGAAAGAACTGAGGCAAAAAAAGTATACTGTGTGATCTATTTATATCAATTTCATGAAGTTGTAAATGAATCTGTACCCTCAATGGTGCCAGGGGACCGGGGTGGGAGATGGGTTACAAGGAAACTTTTGGGGATGATGGAAATGTCATTACCTTGAAATCTTGAACTCAAATTTAAATATGTACCATTTATAATGCATCCATCAGACATGAGTAAAGTTGGAGGGAGAAACATTATGGGAAAAGAAAGAGGGAAATGGTGGGGGGGGAAGTAAAAGGGGGGTAACAGGTAAAAAATAAATAAAACATCACCCAAACAAATCAGGAATACAATGCCAGTGAACTAAGGTTTCTACTTGTGACTCCACATGGTACAGATGGGACTATAGGCCTGCCATTAACACTGGTCCTATAGTTTTCTGGAGCCCTAATCAACACCTGGTCCAGCATGCCCTCTGCGTGGCATCCAAGTCCAGACCCTAAAAGCCCATACTGTGCAGTCCACTGGGCTCTAACCAGTCATGCCAGATCATCTAGGCTCACTGTCCTTGCAGATGAATTACACGGGCAAGAAGAGAATTGACCAGAGTTTCTCGGACTTATCCTTTTATCTACAGTAATTTGTACTATCTACAGGACATGGCTGGACAGTTCAGCTGGATTATCTCCCTCATTTTGGCTCAACGTGTCTTCATGGTTACAAATACTTCCTCCATGGCTCACAACACAGATACTTAGGATTCCATTCCTATAAAATTCAAAGACAAGCAAAACTACACTATTCTCCATAGAGATTCATACAAACATGGTGATACATATAAAGAAAAGCAAAATGAAGCTAAATCATTGCACCACAGAGTAAATGTTCCCCACCAACTCACTTAAACAGCCACTTACTTACATTGCACTTTCATAAGGCAAAGGTCTAAGCTACAAACTTAAAGGACTAACTTCCAGTACTTATAAAACACTTAGAATCTTCTTTCTCGTCCCATGTTCCCAAAAGTAGTCTCTCCACTCCGAAATTTATGGAATAGTAGGGTGTAGTCAGGTCATAGTTGCAAATGAAAGGATTAATTTTTTAAGTGTAATGATAAGTGAAAATTTTGAACATCTCATGAACGTACTTAAAAAAATCTTCTGCTACTTTAGACTCTGACTTGACCTTCTAGCAGTCTTCTAGATCTTAGAGCTTTGTTGTTTTTAAACACAGTTGCTTATGATCTATTTTAAAAGGCAGAATACAAAACTGACTCTACCCTATCATTACAATAATGTTATGCACTGAGGCTTGAAGAGATTATAGAAAAACAAAATTTTTAATTGTGGTGGAGGTAAAAACACTTTTTTCTTCTGTTTCAATTCATGTTTTGTTTGCCTATGCAACGTATTATTTTTTAAGTGCCCAATGTGGGGCTCCAACTCACAACCCTGAGAGTAAAAGTCGCATGCTCTACTGACTGAGCCAGCCAGGTGTCCCTGCCTATACAACATTATTTTTAGTCTTATAAACCTTCAAATTTTCCCTAAATCCTAACTTCTCCATTTAGCATTAGATAGAACATACCCTACACTGAGCCAGCTGTTTAATATCCGGTACGACTTAGGAAGTCAGTCCATAAAGTTCCACTCTGATTAAAAAAAAAGAATCAGCCCAAACAGTGAACTCTTATACCAGTACCATTTATTCAGAAAGAAAAAAAGAAAAAAAAAGTTTAAGGTTAAACAGCGGACATGTTTCACTAAAACATTCTTTGCTTCATTAACTGTCTTTCTCATCCCCTTTTACTTGACACCATTACACATTACATCAATCCCTTTCATTTGGGAAAATGTTAAACACTATTTTAAGAGGAAGAAAAGTACATCTGGTCCCACTGGCACTACGCCATGAATTATTTTTATTTATGGCTTTTGCCTAAAAATATTCTTCCCTAATCTTTAAAATCTGGAAAAAAAATAATGCTTTCATTCCCAAGAGTTAAATATCCCATGAATAAAGCCTCTTGTACATACTATTTTTTAAGACCATTCATACAATCCTAGTTAGAAATACCAAATAATGTGAATCACATAATAGAAAATACTTCATGTAATGTTATCTGTAAATTTTATTCTAAATATTAATGTTATACTTAATAAAGTACAATCTATACGTATTATGTTGCAATGTTTTACATGATAACTTCAATCAGTTCCTAATTAGTAATTCTAATCTGCTTCATAATATACAGGAATAAGAAGTAAACCCATGTAGGGCGCCTGGGTGGCTCAGTTGGTTAAGCGACTGCCTTCGGCTCAGGTCATGATCCCGGAGTCCCTGGATCGAGTCCCGCATCGGGCTCCCTGCTCAGCAGGGAGTCTGCTTCTCCCTCTGACCCTCCCCCCTCTCATGTGCTCTCTCTCATTCTCTCTCTCTCAAATAAATAAATAAAATCTTAAAAAAAAAAAATATATAAGACAGAAGAAACTTTAAAAAAAAAAAAAAAGAAGTAAACCCACGTAATTAGTGGTAAAGGAACACGGAGCTTTCAAATGATTCAGAAAAAAAAAAACACGCACACACACAGAGAAAAAGAGTGATAAAGCAAATGTAGTAAAATGTTAACAATCGGGGATTCTGAATAAAGGGAAAATGAAAGTTCTTTGCATTATTCTTGCAAAATTTTTACTTTGAATTAATTTTAAACTTACAAAAGTTACCCCAGAACCTCAATTAGTCACATGGCTAAGAAAATGAAGTTGATCATCCAGTTGAGTAATTCCCAGTAGTACAAAATAGACATGTCCCTCCAATATCTAAAAATTTATTCATAAATTATATACAGGTACTTACTACACTGCTAATACATTACACATATACAACATAAATCACACATTAAAAAGTAGGTATTTTAAAAGGATAAAGTTAAAAAGCAAATCCAAAGAGAAGGAATGATCTTGCTCCACAACTGTGAATTCATCCAGTACACAGTAACTCCCAAATCTTTTCTAATTCAACCTGTACTCTAAACTCCAGACCTCATTTCCTCGTACCCACAAGATTTCTAAACCCGAGGTGCCTATCAGAGAACCAACCATAACACAGGCTAAACTGAGTACCTTTCCCCAGGAACCTGCTTTTACTCTGGCTTTCCCCTTCGTGCTAACGGTGTCTGATTGCTCAGTGTAGTCCTCCTAGTAAATTCTTTCTCTTTCCAGCCCCTATACTGCCCCCCCCAAGATATTACCAAGTTCTGCCCCCTTAAACTCTGAGTTCCTTTCCATCCACTTTAAATCTACTGCTTCTGGGGCGCCTGGGTGGCTCAGTTGGTTGAGTGTCTGCCTTCAGCTTGGGTCATGGCCCCGGAGCCCTAGGATCAAGCCCCACCTCAGGCTCCCTGCTCAGCGGGGAGTCTGCTTCTCCCTCTACCTGCTGTTCCCCCCGCTCGTGTTCTCTCGCGCGCACTCTTGCTCTCTCTCAAATAAATAAAATCTTTAAAAATCAATCAATCAATCAATCAATCCACTGTTTCCTCCACAGGGGACCATAACAGTGGATTATGAGAGCAGTTTCTTCATGAAGAGTTTTCAAAGCCTCCAATCTCAACAGCTTCCAACCCATTCTTCACACTGAAGCCTGTGGGGTTATTCTAAAACCCAAAATCAACTAAGCCACCTACTACTCTCTCCCTTGTTATGGTTCCCCATCACTTACGAGATAAAGGCCACACATCTAGCACAGTAAACTTGGCCTATTACGACAGACTCTAGCCCACTTCTCTGCCTATTTGTCCTCAGTTCTAGTCTTTTTTTTTTAATGTTTTATTTATTTATTCATGAGAGTCAGAGAGAGAGAGAGAGAGGCAGAGGCAGAGGGAGAAGCAGGCTCCCTGCCTAGCAGGGAGCCCTGTGCGGGACTCGATCCCAGGACCCCAGGATCATGACCTGAGCCGAAGGCAGACGCTCAACCATCTGAGCCACCCAGGCGCCCCTCAGTTCTAATCTTGTTGAACTGTCACAACTACCTTCAAGTACCACCTTTTCTCAGGCCTTTATGCTTTTACACGTTGCTATCACTGCCTGAAAATCCCACCCTTCAGCATTTCCCTGAAGAACTCATACTCAACTTTCAAGTCTCAAATTCAAATGCCCTTTCCCCTGGAAGACATTTCATCACCAGGATCACCAGGAAACCCCAAGGCTCTATTCATTCAGCTCACTAGAGTATGCAGCCCCTGAGGACAAACAATACACTGTATTGCTCTTTAAAGTCTCAGAATTTGATAAATAACCAAATGCTTAATACTTGCTGAGCTCATATCAGTGGGGGGAAAGAAGCACTTTTTAATAAACATCACTGGGATAACCAGATAATCCTAAGAAAAAAGATAAAACTGGATCTATTGCTCACACTGAACACCAAGATAAAATCTAAATAGATGAGAATTAAGTATAAAAAATGAAGCCATATAAGTACTAGAAGAAAACCTGACTAAATTCCTTCCTCACCTACGAGTGAAGAAAGCTTCCTATCATGATTCAAAAACCACAATTCTATGGGCGCTTGGCTGGCTCTTGATGTGACTCTTGATCTCAGGGTCATAAGTTCCAACCCCACATTGGGGGTAGAGATTACAAAACAAAAACAAAACAAACAAAACAATTCTGTATCTGACTAAATAAAAATAAATGTATGGACAGCAAAAATACCATAAGCAAACTAAACACATTTACTGCAAGATCAGTAAAAAAACGTATACTATCTCCTATTCTCAATTTACCCGAGAGAGCAATGGATTGTTAAAACAAAAAGGTTAGTGATGAAATAAGAACACCCAAATCAGAAACTTGAGATTTAAAAAAAAGGTCTACCTATAAATTCAGTGGAGGAAGCAAACATCAGACTGGAAACTGCAAAACTCCAAATCAGAGAATCAGAAGACAAAAATTATGAGAAAAGCTACAAGTAATTCCTAGAACTCTAATGTTTGCACAAATAAAGTTCAAAAATATAAATGAAGGAATACAGGATGGGAGAGACTAATAGACTGAATGTTCCCTGAGCTAAAGAAACATTACTGAGTCGTCAGATCATGACTTGTAACTAGTCATATTTCTGAATTTCAAAGATCAGTATAAAAAAGGGGAAAATCAAGTATCAGATTTTTCTCTACAAAATCAAATGTTAAGGAAAGAACAAAACCAGGGGCACCTGGCTGGCTCAGTTGGTAGACATGAGACTCTTGATCTCCAGGTCGTGAGTTCAAGCCCCATGCTGGGTGTAGAGATTACTAAAAATAAACAAACTTAAAAATAAAAAGAATAAAACCTACATATTTCAAAAGGAAAAAAAGCATAACCCAGTATTTATATACCAAACCAAACTATCAAAGTATCAATTGCAAGGACAACAGAATTATATTTCACACAAGCTCAGAAAATCTTACCGACACAAGATAAAAATTCCACAAGAAAGTATCCTAGCCACAAGAATTGAATCAGGAGAAAGAATGGAGAAGACCTCGTATAGCAGAGACTACAAGGAAACTACAACATAGTAAAATGTTCATAATTAAGTCTATAAATAGCTATTGTGATGTTTCATGCAAATGTTAAATGACTCCTGAAAGTGGAGCTTCCTACACTTAAAAAGCAATAATAATCTATAGCTAAAATTCAGTTGAGGCTCTTTGTTTATTCTACAGGATAGTAGCAATAAAGGAAAGAGCTGTAGGGTGCACTTGAGAGCACAGAAACTGCAGATTCCCCAGTGTTATTATAAGCTGATGTACTTACCGGGAGTTTGGTGAAGGCCGGGTTGGTGACATGCTTCCCAAAGGCATCTTCCTGGAACTGAAGAAGCTGTACCACCAGCCCAGCCAGTGTTTTGTTGGTAGGAGCATCCGCATGAACATACTGTAAGATAAAGATGAGGACTCAAAAACTGGGACAATCGTGCGGAAGAGAATGGTAGCTTACTTCCTATTAGCTACTAACACTGGCCAGGTGACAGATTTGCACAGGTCTGAGCCATGGTCTTTGCTGTAAAGAGGCTTACAAAAATACTGGGTACAGTGGGGAGGGAAAGTTAACAGGTCTCAGGAGAAACCATGCCCAAGCAATGAATCCAAGTCATCTCGTGTGCACCTGCACCTAAAGTAGATGGTGAGATCCTGAACCTCAAACTTGAGCCTGATACTATAATCAGATGAGACCTATTAGCCAATGTATTTTGTAAGTGGGATGAATATAAATAACTTGTGGCCAGAGAGCAGACTGTATTGTTTTTAAAACAGGCCTACAAATTTCTTTGATACTCCTCTCATCAAGAAATAGGGTGTATGCCCTTCTTTTGCTGAATCAATACCATCCTTGGGGCGCCTGGGTGGCTCAGTCATTAAGTGTCTGCCTTCGGCTCAGGTCATGATCCCAGGGTCCTGGGATTGACCCCCACGTCTAGCTCCCCGCTCAGCGGGAAGCCTGCTTCTCCCTCTCACACTGTCCCTGCTTGTTTCCTCTCTCGCTGTCTCTGTCAAATAAATAAATAAATAAAATCTTAAAAAAAAAAAAAAAGACCATCCTTAATGACTAACTTGTAACCATTAGAATGCAGTGGGGGGGGTGGGGGAGTGATGCTGTGGGACCTCTGAGGGTAAGTCAAAAGCTTTCACGTAGTCTTCTGGGGACAGTCACCTCTGGAGTCCTGAACTACCACTAAGTCTAACTACCCTGAGCACACCATACTTTGAGGAAGCCCAGACTACATGGAGAAGCCTCTTGGAGATGCTATGGCCAGAAGCCCCAGGTGATGTCCCAGAAGACTGATAGTACAACCACCAGACACATGAGTAAAGATGGTTCTAGGGGCGCCTGGTTGGCTCAGTCGTGAAGTGTCTGCCTTCGGCTCAGGTCATGATCCCAGGGTCCTGGGATCGAGCCCCACATCGGGCTCCCTGCTCTGCGGGAAGCCTGCTTCTCCCTCTCCCCCTCCCCCTGCTTGTGTTCCCTCTCTCGCTGTGTCTCTCTCTGTCAAATAAATAAATAAAATCTTAAAAAAAAAAAAAAAAGATGGTTCCAGATGATTCTGCCCCCAGCTGTCAAGTTATCCCCAATCATCAAATCTTCCCAGTTGAAACCCTAGACACAGTTCTCAGAGACAACTGTCCCCATCGTACCTTTCCAAATTCCTGACACACAGAAACTTTGAGCATAATAAAATGGTTGTCTTAGGGGTGTGTGGGTGGCTCAGTTGTTAAGCAGCTACCTTCAGCTCAGGTCATGATCCCAGGGTCCTGGGATCAAGCCCCACAACAGGCTCCCTGCTCCGCGGGAGGCCTGCTTCTCCCTCTCCCACTCTCCCTGCTTGTATCCCTGCTCTCTCTCTCTCTGTCAAATAAATAAATAAAAGCTTTAAAAAAAAAAATAGGTTGTTTTATGCCAAGAAGTTTTGAATATAATAAAGTGGTTATTTTTATGTGCACTTAAAAATGGTTAGGACGGGGGGGGCGCCTGGTTGGCTCAGTCATTAAGTGTCTGCCTTTGGCTCAGGTCATGATCCTGGGGTCCTGGGATCGAGCCCCGCATCAGGCTCCCTGCTCAGTGGGAAACCTACTTCTCCCTCTCCCACTCCCCCTGCTTGTGTTCCTGCTCTTGCTCTCTGTGTCAAATAAATAAATAAAATCTTAAAAAAAAAAAAAATGGTTAGGATGGTAAATCATTACGTTTTTTACTACAATAAAAAAAATTTTTTAGGGGTACCTGGGTGACTCAGTTGGATAAGTGTCTGCCTTCAGCTCAGGTCATGATCCCAGGATCCTGGGATCGAGCCCCACATCGGGCTCCCTGCTCCACAGGAGCCTGCTTCTCTCTCTCCTCCCCACTTGTGCTCTCTCTCGTTATCTCTGTCACTATCTCTGTTGCTATCTCTCAAATAAATAAATAAAATCTTTTAAAAAATTGTAAACAGATGTATCTGAAAAGTTATCCACGCTAATGTCGACAATGTCCAAAGGCCAAACCAGTGGCAGAGAGCAAGCTGGTTCCACAGCAAGGAAATACGTAACATGACAGGGAAAGCATAAATTAGCAAGTTAAATTAAATGTGAAAGTTTAATTAAGTACGAAATGTTCAATATCACTTTGAAAAGCCAATACATTCAATAAATTTTTTTTAAAGATTTTATTTATTTGACAGAGAGAGACACAGTGAGAGAGGGAACACAAGCAGGGGGAGTGGGAGAGGGAGAAGCAGGCTTCCCGCTGAGCAGGGAGCCCGATGTGGGACTCGATCCCAGGACTCCAGGACCATGACCTGAGCCGAAGGCAGATGCTTAATGACTGAGCCACCCAGGCGCCCCATTCAATAAATTTTTTTAAACCTCCAATTTTGAAAAGGAAAAACATCTATACCTCCTTGAAATTGAAAAGATAACAAAAGATAGTAAAATGAATTTTTCTTCCTGCAACAAACCTCGTTCCCAGTATCATCCAACATTTCAAGATTAATGTGGTAGGTTTCTATTACAAAAAATAATTTGTAAGTGATTTATATATGGCAAAATGATTATCAGCTGTACCGTCTACTCTTACTAAATTGAATGGCTCTCAATTTGTACTACTGCCAAGCAAAGATAAGGCATGATATAAAAGGCAATTCTTCTTAAAGCTTAGTATCCTCCCAAATTTTATTTATACAGGTGCATTAGCTTTCCACTCTAAATGAAACAGCCAGCATGCAGTTCACTTTGCTAAAGACTGGTATTTTGTTGGAATGCTGTATATTACATGACCAAAGGTTGGTAAAATCCAGTCCACTGCCTGTTTCTCTGTGGCCCACAAGCTAAGAACAGTTTTTTGATTTTTAAATGGTTGGAAGGAAATTTTATTTTATTTCATTTTTTTTAAGATTTATTTATTTCAGAGAGAGAGAGCATGAGCGGGAGGGGCAGAGGGAGAGAATCTCAAGCAGACTCCGCGCTGAGCAGGGAGCCGGACACAGGACCAGATCTCATGACCCTGAGATCACAACCTGAATTGAAACAAAGAGTCAGACACTTAATCGACTGCACCACCCAGGCACCTCTGGAAAGAAATTTTAAAGAATAAAGAATAATATTTCCGGGCACCTGGGTGGCTCAGTCGGTTGAGCATCTGCCTTCAGCTTGTGATCTCGAGGTCCTGGGATCAAGCCCATGTTGGGCTCCCCACTCAGCGAGGAGTCCACTTCTCCCTCTCCCTCTACACCCGACTTGTGCTTTGTCTCTCTCCCCCTCAAATAAACAAATAAAATCTTTTAAAAAAAGAGTCGTATTTCAGGACACATATTACATGAAATTCAAATTTCAGTGTCCATAAATAAAATTTTATCAAAACACAGCACACTCATTCACTACACATTGTCTATGATGGCTTTCATATAACAGCAGAGTCAAGCAGTTATAATTGAGATGGCATGACCTGAAAAGCCGAAAATCTTTACTCTCCTGCCCTTTATAGAAAAAAATCTGTCTATTCCTGTTCTAGACCACTCCTTTTTCATCCTTATAAAAAGTTTTCTTTTATACTAAGGGTGTTCTGTGAAAACATTTTCGTAAGGCCACAAAGTAAAACACCTGTGCCACACACCAGTCAAAAAATGGAAACAAACTTCATACAATTAAGCATATAAGATGTCAATTTTGTTGGCCTAAAATAATGTTTTTCAAATTTTAGACCCACTTGGAGTTTCTAATTCCATAGGTCAGGCCCAAGAATTTGCATTTCTAAGAAGTTCTAGATGACACAACTGGAGTGGGAACCCACTTTAAGAACCACTAAACTGGGGCGCCTGGGTGGCTCAGTCGGCTAAGCGTCTGCCTTCGGCTCAGGTCATGACCCTGGAGTCCTGTGATCCGGCCCGCACAAGGCTCCCTGCTCAGGGGGGAGTCTCCTTCTCCCTCTGCCCCTCCCCCTGCTTGTGCCCTCTCTCTCTCATTCTCTCTCAAATAAATAAGTAAAATATTCAAAAAAAAAAAAAGAACCAATAAACTTTTTTAAAAAATCTGTTTCAGGTATTACTACACATCTTAGTTAAAGAATATGCTGTATTACAATTTAAAAGTTAAAGGGGAGCCTGGGTGGCTCAATCAGTTAAGCTTCTGACTTAGGCTCAGGTCATGACCTCAGGGTCCTGGCATCCAGCCCCGAGGCAGTCTGCTTCTCCCTCTCCCTCTGCCCTCCCCCCCCGCCCACGGCTCTTTCTCTCCCTCTAATAAAATCTTTTTAAAATTTTTAAAAATTAAAAACCAGTTAAACAATTTTTTTAAAAGATTTTCTTTATTTATTTGACAGAGAGAGACACAGCGAGAGAGGGAACATAAGCAGGGGGAGTGGGAGAGTTGGAGAAGCAGGCTTCCCGCGGAGCAGAGAGCCCGATGTGGGGCTCGATCCCACGACCCTGGGATCATGACCTGAGCCGAAGGCAGACGCCTAACGACTGAGCCACCCAGGCACCCCGAGTTAAACAATTTTTAACGTTGAAAACTACTTACGATTCCCCTTTCCTATAATATATTGCCAGTTGTCAATTCCCACAAAAACTATCAAGTTTACTTTTTTTTTTTTTTATTATTTGACAGAGAGAGACAGTGAGAGAGGGAACACAAGCAGGGGGAGCGGGAGAGGGAGAAGCAGGCTTCCCGCAGAGCAGGGAGCCCGATGCGGGGCTCGATCCCAGGACCCTGGGATCATGACCTGAGCCGAAGGCAGATGCTTAACGACTGAGCCACCCAGGCGCCCTCAAGTTTACTTTTTTAAGGACTATACACTTACAAGTGACAATTCAGTATCTGGTTTTTTCCAATTTACTCAACACAGTAAATCTTTAATAAGCAATACTCAGTAAGTAATTCATAGCACTCATGTAATCTTTAATAAACTCTTCAAATGTATACTACAGAACTGACAAAATATGGAGTATATATCCACAAGGTAACTTTAATTTTTATAAGAATGGGTTTCTCAGTACAAAATTGTACTGCAATTTTTTGTACATAGTAAAGCAACATGAAAAATTAATGAGCCTAACTTTCTATTTTTCAGATACCTGTAGATAACTGAACAATGCCAAATCCTAAAACTGAAAAACACACCATCTTGGAGGAAGGCTGTTCAGCAAAAACCAAATCAACCCTTTAGGCAAAAATTAAGTTTAGCAACTGCTATATACATAGCTTCATATATATTCTAAATTTCACTACTATGCATGTTTCATTTGCTATATTATCATTCAGAATACAAAAACATGTAAAAGGTTTCATGTGGACAACCTTATAGTTTCAAAATAAAGATGGCCAGGTTCAAAGTTCAATCAAAATTATTACCTTAACTATTTTAAAATCCAATTTTTTTTTAGATTTTATTTTTATTTTATTCATGAGAGACACAGAGAGAGAGAGGCAGAGGCAGAGGGAGAAGCAGACTGCCTCAGGGCTGGATGCCAGGACCCTGGGTTCATGACCTGAGCAGAAGACAGACGCTTAACCAACTGAGCCACCCAGGCACCCCCAAATTTTTTATTTTTAATATTTTATTTATTTATTTGGCAGAGAGAGAGTGAGAGCACAGGCCAGGAGACAAGGGAGAGAGAGAGAAGCAGGTTCCTCGCTGAGCAGGGAGCCCGACATGGGACTCGATCCCAGGACCCTGGGATCATGACCTGAGACGAAGGCAGCCGCTTAACCAACTGAGCCACTTAGGCACCCCTCCCCCAATTATTTTAATTATAAAATATTTAACCTTGGTTAAATACTTTTTCCAAATCACCCACAAAAGTTACCGAACACGAAAAAGATGACATTTTTAATTCATAAATGAACTGTCATGTTAATGTATTAATCTATACCTCACAACCACTCAAAAGGCAGCCAATGTTATAATGTTTTAAATCAACTTTTAAACACTTCAAAATATTAACATTCTATTTAACCAATAAGAATAAAGCAAGCTGACCATGGGATATACACAAAAGTATCATCACCACCTCAAATTTACATAACCTCATCTTCAACAACCATCTCGTTTGATTCAGTCTTAAGGAAGTCAATCTTACTCTCAATTTACATATGAAAAATTAAAACAGGAATCAAGTCATCTGCTCAAGGACACCACCAATTAGGGACAAGTTATTAGCAGCCAAGAGTACTGAACTACATCTTCCGAAGTATAACGCTCATTCACTATCCTACAGTGACATAATAGAGCTCATTTCAAATGGCTTCCAAAAACATTACCTAAAACATAAAGGGTTCTTGACAGCTTTCAAAATATTGAATTCTGATTAACAAAAAAATAAAATAAAATAATGACTATAGATTATTTCAGTCATAAACATTTTATCTTTTGATCAAAAAAAAGTTCAACAGCATGTTTTACTTAAGACAACCAAAAATTTTTAGTCTCAAGTATTTTGATTAAGAAAGGTAGGAAGATAAAAAAAGAGAGAAAGAAAAGAAAGGTATAAAGATAAGTTCAGAAAGTTTTATCAATATATCTGCTTTATGCTATCTATGGCATCAATAAAGTATCCAAATTTTAATAACTTGTCCCTAAACAAACCTATTGCAGCAAATGACCCATAAAACAAAAAACTGTCTTTAACTGTTAAATACTCTATGTAAAGTGTATTGAAATGCATTCCTTAGGCAATCTAGTCTACTTCAGCGATCACCCTGACATTGAAATCATCCTGACATCTTAAATCTTATTTCATTAATAAGCCAAACCAGGAAGAAACTTACCTGGGAACTTAATGGTTTACAGATATCCTTCACCTCCAAAGTATCGGAGTTGAAACCATTAAAATCAGTAAGGTTTTATCATTTGAAAACCACTCAGAAACCACGGACAGAAATACAGCTTTCATCTTCATCAAAGTTAGGATGAAAAGACATGTACCCAATAATACAAAGGCAGCTCAGGTAGGAGATGAAGAAGCTTCCGCCCTGCTGCTGGACTTCAAATGCAACCTCAAGCCAACGGTTAACCACCCTGTGCTCCCAATCACCTACCCTGCCCCCCTCCAGGAGTCACCTCCTCTGGACTTCTTTGGCCCAGTTGAAGCTCATCCTAATCAAAAAGTATTCCCTCTCCCTTCCGTGTTCCTGAGCCAAATTTATCAACAAAGCTTGAATGAATAGGTTCCTAGACTAGAATCTGTTCATTCATTGAACAAACATGTACTGAGCACCTACTAAGGACACAGAGAAAACAAAAATAAAACGAAGTTCTTTTAATTTGAAACCACATGAGTTTTACAAGTAAGTGTCTATGTCTTTTACCACTACATTTTCCACTACCTTCCACTACATTCCTTGATGAGAGGGATTATGTGTAGCAAAAAAAATTGGGGCTTTGGAGCCAGGCAGACCTTCACCACTCCTAATTGTAATCTTAGAGAAGTCACTTATATCTGGAGTCTCAGGTTCCACTCATGTGTAAAATGAAATAAATATCTATGAACCACGACTGTTATAAGGATTTGAGTAATGGTTTAAGTGCCCAGATACAGTTAGATGCCCAACTGTTGTTCATGGAACACATGGATAAACCCATTAATAAAAATGGGGGGCGCCTGGGTGGCTCAGTCCGTTGGGTGGCTGCCTTTGGCTTGGGCCATGATCTCAGGATCCTGGGACGGAGTCCCACATCGGGCTCCCTGCTCGGTGGTGAGCCTGCTTCTCCCTCTGCCTCTGCCCCTTCCCCCTGCTCGTGTGCTCACTCTCTGTAATAAATAAAATCTTAAAAAAAAAAAAAATTCATAAAAATGGGACTACCACTGTCATGTTTCATTCAGTTGCTGAGATTTATGAATGTGAAAATGTAGTATTAAATGCAACAGAAAATAGTTAAAACCCATCAATGTGTACACTGAGTGGAAATATATTGTGTCCTGGATAGTACTTTCGCCACTCCAACACCACTCTCTAAGGCTGACAGGATTCTGGCTGTCAGGCATAAGGAATATACAATTCTGAATTTGAGGAGGCCCAAGAAATATACTCTGGCCTTATGAAACCCTGAGACCTAACTTTTACTTGATCTTTAAGGCCTGAAGAACACTGAGCCAACATTTACCCAATGGCCTCAACACTCTGGGACAAATCCCTCAGTCAGCCCCAGAACCACTTCTTCACCCATTCAAACAAAATTGGGCCCAAACAGATGCACACAAGAGTTTGGAGAGGTAGAAATTACTATTATTTCTCTTTCTCCTTCCTCTTCCTTGATATCCAAAGGAATACTCCTCATTTCTGCTAAAACTACATTGATAAACTAATATGTTATATGTCAATTATATCTCAATAAAGAAATCCAGACTGGGGGAGGGGAAGGCTACATTAAGGTACACTGAATTTAAAACCCAAAGCATTGGCTGAAGGGCATAAGATAAAAATAATACTCTCATAATATAAATATGTTCAATTCCCTTAGCCACTTCTAGAAGCTCTGCTGCCTACATAAAAAAAAGTGACCAATTTATCACTGTAAAAGGGAGAGCAATATTCTTGTCTACTTATACGCAGATGAGAAAAACTGGCAATCCCAAATGTGATTGCAAAATTTTGGGGCAAAAAAAGTCAAAGCATATAAAAATATATACTGTCTCTCACTTCCTAAAACTTCAGTAAGAAACAATCACTTCTGAAAGTACCACAGTGTAATGTCAAAAGAACCCAATCCTGTCCCTATCAACCTCCAAAACCTGACAGACTCCATTGCGCTGCAGAACTCAAATGAATAGGTTTCTAGACTACTTCGTCTTTTCATTCACTGAACAAATATTTACTAAGCAACTACTAAGGGCGAGGCAATTAGTACCAACCATGGGGGTGGGGGGGGCACTGCAGTGAAGAGGCCTGACAAGGTCCTTGCCCCAGTGCTATGGTTCTCAATGGGGGAAGTATGGAACTTGAAAAGGGTGTTCGGAAATCTGGGGCAGAGGAGGTATTTTAGGCTGTCTGCTTCATCACACCTTCTAAGGGAGTCACTCCTAGGTATCCACAAGGGGAAGTTAAAAAACACTTCGTTATAAATAAAAGGTTAATTCACAACTTTCAATACCACTGACTCAGCGGAACTTACCTCCCAAAAGTAGGAGAAACAGCTAAATGAAAAAAATAATCTCACAAAGTGGTACAAAGAAAATAAAGGTATTGATATGAAGTGCGGCAGTCTAGTGTAAATGGGATTCTCAGGGAAGGCCTCACTGAGAAACACATTAGGTACCAGTGAACGTTAACTCCTGTACTCACACTACACGGAACTAAAAGTACAATGAAGTAAAAACTGTCATTTTTTAATATCGGTGCTCATCCACACTATCACCCATTATATTGGCCTGCTGCTTATTAACTTCCGAGTACAATCGTCTAGTCATTCTTTACCAAACCAACAACAGGTAGTAGAACCTTAGCTATCTCACTTGACTTTGAAGATGAGTCTCTAAACAAAACTTGAAGCTGCTCTTACAACCCTGGCTCGGACAGTTTGTAATAATCATTGTTCGCACACCCAATGCAGCTAACAAAAGAGATTCACGCCCTCCGGTTTGCTGAGCTCGAGATGCTCCTGCACACCGGGGTGAGCCGGGGCTCTCGCCCGCGATGCGGGGATTCCCAGAGGCCTGGCCCCCGGGGCCCGCTGGAGCCCCCGGCGCGCGGGCGCCGAGAGCGGACGGCGGGGGCGTGGCGGGCCCGGCGCCTGCCTTTGTTGTCCCTCGTGGCGCGCGGGGGGGGAGGGGCGGCCCGAGGCCCGCGAGGCCAGTAGCTGCGCCCGGCTCCCGTCGCGTGGCCTCCCCGGCCACCACGGGCGCGCGAACCCACCTTCTTGTAGTGCTTGCCCAGCCAGACCCGCACCGAATCCAGCTGGGACACCGTCTCCGGGCTCTCCCAAAACTTGCTGGCCGGGCCACCGTCCTTCCGCCGATAAACGGCCAGGCCCGCGGCCGTCGCCGCGCCTCCCGCGCCCGCGGCGCCCGCCGCCGCCCCTAGCCCGCCGCCGCCCGCCGCCGCGGCCATAGTCGCCGTCGGTCGTCCCCACCGCCCGGCCCGCCCCGGCCCTCGCAGCGATCCCCGTTCGCACTCGCGCGCGCGCGCGCAGCCGCCACCACCGCCTCCCGACCCCGCCCAGCCAACCCCCTTCCGGCGCGGAGGGCCGGCCCCGCCCCTTCTAGGGACCCGAAGAGGGCACGCGCGCACGCATGCGCAGCACCGGCGCCGGGCGGGTTTGGGACGAGCACTTGCCCCCGCCTCTTCCGCCAGCCGAGGCAGGCTGCGCACCTTCTCCGCTACGCAGCCTGGGCCTCTGCGGGAGGTGCTGTATCCAAGTTCCGGCATCCCGTCAACCACTGCACCGAGGTTCTGTGTCATCGGCACCGTTGGAGAAAAGACCTGGCGTGAGAAGTTTCGAGGGGGAACCCGTTTAGGGTGTCCAGTGCTGGCCGAGGAACCCCCACGCAGGGTGGGAATCTGCGTCGGCTTGCCCCTCTGCCCTCAGACTTTCTGCACAAAGTGGTCGCGTACCCTTTGTAAACGTCCACCTGGGACCACCACCCGGAGCTGCTTCGGCAGCACACACCTTCCTCCCCCTCGTGGCTTTAGCCACACCAGCTCTTTCCTACCTCGGGGCCCTTGCACCGGCTGTTCCTGAGATCTGGACAGCTCTTCCCCTATGACTGTCGCTTAGGCGCTTTCAAATTCATAGCCTAAGGGTACTTTAGAAAAACGATCTCTGAGCGTACAATATTGAACAGCTAATCATATTCACTCGACATTCTCTGTGTAGCACTCACGACGACCTGGTATTTTTCTTATTTTCTTACTTGTCCACATTCATTACATGAGAACCTAATCGTGACTTGTTCACAGGGGTACTTTCAGTGCTGGGAACAGAGCCTGTTATCTAATGGATAGTCCATAAATATTTGATGAATGAGTGAATGAATGACCTACGGAGGAGCAGAAAGATTTTAAATTACTGACAAAGTACGATTGGCCATTATGGCGTTATAAACATGATGTTATATAACACCAGAACAGTAGGTGACTAATTACTTGTGAGAAAGTCTGGTGAGGTTTTGAGACCAACTTTTAAGAATGAATAGAATGTGGGCTTCTGGGTGGCTCAGTTGGTTAAGCGACTGCCTCCCGGCTCAGGTCATGATCCTGGAGTCCCAGGATCAAGTCCCACATCGGGCTCCCTGCTCAGCAGGGGGTCTGCTTCTCCCTCTGCCCTCTTCCCTCTTGTGCTCTCTGTCTCTCATTCTCTCTCTCTCAAATAAATAAATAAAATCTTTAAAAAATCAGGGAGGAAAGGACATTTTAGATGCACAAAAACAACTGGATCAAAGGCTTTAAAGTGTGAAAGCAAGCTGGGTGAAACCTTCTTTGAGCCCATGGTGTGGAAGCAGAGATGTTACTTGATTGTGGCAGTGAATTTTGACTTTATCCTGTAAGCATTGGGAAATCAGCTTGAACAGAGAGAATGATGTGATCAGATCTACAGATTAGGAAGATAATAGTTGCAGGTGTGAATGATATATTAGAGAAAGAAGATGAAAAAAGATTACCTGATAAACAGTGTAGGACAGAAACAATGAGAATAATATATGAGTCAGATGTGACTCTTTTCCCCTTAGAGCTCAGGCTTCAGAAATACTGACAATAGCTGGTGTTTATGGGGCACTTTTATGTGCTGTCCTCTGTGCTAGGTACACCTGTATTACTGCAGATAAGGAAATTGAGGCAGAGAGAGGTTAAGTAACTGGCTAGCAAGTATTAGAGTATTAGACCCTGGAGTACTAATGCACCCCCTCCTTCCTAAGTACACTGCATTTTCTTTTTTTTTTTTTTTAAGATTTATTTATTTATTTATTTGAGAGAGATGCAGGGAGGGGCCGAGGGAGAGGGAGAGAGTCTTAAGCAGCATCCGTGCTGAGCTCGGAGCCGGAAGCAGGGCTAGAGCTCATGACCCTGAGATCACGACCTGAGCCAAAACCAAGTGTCTGACACTTAACTGACTACGCCACCCAGGTGCCCCAACTGTGTTTCCTATTAATAGCTTGTGAGTAGAGCAGAGAAAATGTTCTGGAGGAATTCAGAAAACTATTTCATTTGCCCGGAGCCATAGAGAAGGAAGTTAGTTCTTCCAGGCCAGTGGTATTCCAATTTTTTTGCTCATATAACTTCTAAACTAATTTGGAAAACTACATACCTTTTCCTTTTAAGAAAAACATCTAAAATTTGTCATTAAAATTAATTGAGCACATTATAAAGGTGGGCATTTTTAAATAAAATGGTTTTATCATGTTTTAAAAGTTTTTATTTTGGGGGCACCTGGGTGGCTCAGTTGTTATATGCATCTGCCTTCCACTCAAGTTGTGATCCCAGGGTCCTAGAATTGAGCCCCGCGTCTGGCTCCCTGCTCAGCGAAGAGCCTGCTTCTCCCTCTCCCCTCTCCCCCCAAGCTCGTGCGCGCTCGCTCTCTTGCTCTCTATCTCAAATAAATATTTAAAAAATAAATAAATAAATAATTTTTAAAGTTTTTATTTTGAAATAATCTCAAACTTACAAAAAAGTTACAAATACAGTACAAAGAGCTTTTTCTTTTCCTGAACCACATAAGAGTATGTTGCTGACATGATGACCCATCATTCTCAAAAATGTTAGCGTAGGGGCACCTGGGTGGCTCAGATGGTTAACCGTCTGCCTTCGGCTCAGGTCATGATCCCAGGGTCCTGGGATCAAGTCCTACGTCGGGCTCCCTGCTAGGCGGGGAGCCTGCTTCTCCCTCTGCCTCTGCTTCTCTCTCTCTCTCTCTCTCTGACTCTCATGAATAAATAAATGAAACATTAAAAAAAAATGTTAGTGTAGATCCCCCACAGACAAGTATATTCTGTTACATAATCACAACAACCATCAACACCAGGAAATTAACATTTATACTATCCTCAGACCCCATTTGTTTCTCTTGCTGCCCGTGTAAACTCTCTTAACAGCAGAGTCTCCGGTTCAGAATCGTGCATCTCATTAGATCAGTTTTCAAGTCTCTTTCAATCTGGAACAGTTCCTTGGTCTTTAACTTCCGCAAGGTTGACAATGTTGAAGATTTCAAGCCAGTTATTTTGTAGAATGTCCCTCAGTTTGAGTTTGGTGGATGTTTTTCACGCAGTGTTCTTTTCACTACATATAAATGGCACATGATTTCATGACTTCCATAACTTTGATGAGTTGATTAAGAGAGTCTCTGGCAGGCTTCTCTACTGTGAAGTTATTCTTTTTTTCTTTTTAAGGATTTTTTTTTAAGATGATATTTTTTAAAGATTTTATTTATTTATTTATTTGAGAGAGAGAGAGAAACAGCATGAGAGGGGAGAGGGTCAGAGGGAGAAGCAGGCTCCCTGCTGAGCCGGCAGCCCAATGCAGGACTCGATCCCAGGACTCCGGGATCATGACCTGAGCCGAAGGCAGTCGCTTAACCAACTGAGCCACCCAGGCGCCCTTTTTAAGGATTTTACTTATTTTTGTGAGAGAGAGAGAGAGAGAATGGGGGGGAGGGGCAGAGAGAGAAGCAGACTGCTCACCGAGCTGGGAGCCCAATGCAGGACTCGATCCCAGGACCCCGGGATCATGACCTGAGCCGAAGGCAGATGCTTAAGGACTGAGCCACCCAGGCACACTACTATGATGTTATTCTTTTTGCCTTTGTAATTAATTAGTATTTTCTGGAGAGAGATTTTGAAGGTATGTAAATACCCCATTCTTCATCAAACTTCCCATTTCCTTTTATCAAAGTCAAATGGTTGCAAATTTGACTAAGTACAGATTTGTAACTCTAACAATAAGACATGTGCTGCCATTGTCCTTACTATATTTCCTTACTTTATCAGTTCACCTACATGTAACCATTCTCCATGCTGGGCTACCCTCCTGTGTAGGTAACCTCTATCCTTCTTGGCTCCTACAGTCACATGCTAAGCCACCCTATTATGCTTATCTACCTTGCTGACACCACCTAAAAGCTTTAGGACTGAATTATTTGAGAAGAGATGGTTAGGGAATAGGAAAAGTAAGAAGACATCACTCTTGGGGTGCCTGGGTGGCTCAGTTGGTTGAGTGTCTGTCTGCCTTCTACTTCGGTCATGATCCCAGGATCCTGGGATCCAGCCCTGCAGCGGCTCCCTACTCAGTGGGGAGTCGGCTTCTCCCTCTCCCTCTGTGCGCTCTCTCTCTCAAATAAATAAATCGTTAAAAAAAAAGACATCACTCTTGGGGCGCCTGGGTGGTTCAGTTGTTAAGCGACTGCCTTCGGCTCGGGTCATGATCCTGGAGTCCCAGGATGGAGTCCTGCATCGGGCTCCCTGCTCAGCGGGGAGTCTGCTTCTCCCTCTGACCCTCCCCCGCTCTCATGCTCTCTCTATCTCATTCTCTCTCTCAAATAAATAAAATCTTAAAAAAAAAAAGACATCACTCTTAAACTTAATGAAGTCTAAATATGTAATAACTTGGGGGCCATATTGTAATACAGAATCTCTGCACAGGAGTGTAATACCCTAAATATGACTTTGCAAGCAGAAACTATGCAAAGCAACCTTAATAATCAATGGGGAAAATCACAATTATTCCATGACCTTTAAACTTCTTTATCAAAATATGAAAAACCCTATCAGTTATAAATGTATAAGGAAATGGATATAGTATAATTAAATTTATTTAGTACAATCTAAAACATTAGAAATATTGGAGTACCTGGCTGGCTCAGTCAGAAGAGCACGCAGCTCTTGATCTCAGGGTCTGGAATTCAAGACCCACATCGGGTGTAGAGATTACTAAAAATAAGTAAACCAAAAAATAATAATAAGCCAGAAACATTAAGAATTAAAGTGTTTGGGGCGCCTGGGGCTCAGTCGGTTAAACATCTGCCTTTGGCTCAGGTCATGATCCCAGAGTCCTGAGATCCAACCCCGCATCAGGCTCCCTGCTCAGCAGGAAGCCTGCTTCTCCCTCTCCCTCTAACCCACCCCCTGCTCATGCTCTCTTTCTCTCTCACTCTCTCTCAAATAAATAAATAAAATCTTAAAAAAAAATAAATTATAAAAGAATTAAAGTGTTCTATTTTTTGGTGAAAAACTTAATCACTAGCAGTTTGAATTTCTCATATAAGTTAGGAGCAAGCATTTTTTTCTGTGTTTTGTCAAATTCTCATACCCCTTTCTGAGCTTGGACAGCTTCCAACATTTTGTACTTTGCACTTTTAATGTGAAGCTTTTGGCAAGTATCAACTCCTCTGAGATGTCTTCATTTTTTCTTCACAATCACTTTCCTCATTTGTATGGATAAATTTAGCATAACAAAGTTCCTCAAGAGTCTCTGGAAGAGCTTCAAGGTCAATATTCCCAAAGTCAGCTCTTTCTTCTGTAATGCTATTTATACTTGATTTGAATTTCACTTCATATACTAGAATACAAAAGAAAATCACACAACTCAATAGAAGCAGAAAAAAACATTTGACAAAATCCAATACCCTTTCCTGACAAAAACCCTCAACAAATTTGAAGTAGAAGGAAATTCCTCAACCTGCTCAAGAGCATCAGTGAAAAGCCCATAGCTAACAATAACATCATACTTAATGGTGAAAGGCTGACTGCTTTTCTCCTAACATCAGGAACAACAAAGATATCTGCTCTTACCACTTCAACATTGAAGTTCTAACTGGGACAAATAGGCAAAAAAAAAAAAGCATTCAAATTAGAAAGTAAGAAGTAAAGCTCTCTCTATCTGCAGATGACATGACCTTTATATACAAAATCCTAAGCAGTACACTAAAAAATTAAATAAAAATTAAAATTAATGAGTTCAGCAAGGTTGGAAGATACACGATCACTACACAAAAATCAATTGTATTTCTATACACTTGAAATAAATAATCTTAAAATGAAATTAAGAAAAAATTACATTCACAATGATATCAAAAAGTACAATATTTAGGATAAATTTTAAAAGAAGTGTAACACTTATACTCTGAAAATACAATATATTGTTGAAAGAAATTAGATATAGGGGCGCCTGGGTGGCTCAGTCGTTAAGCGTCTGCCTTTGGCTCAGGTCATGATCCCAGCGTCCTGGAATCGAGCCCCACATCAGGCTCCTTGCTCCGCAGGAAGCCTGCTTCTCCCTCTCCCCCTCCCCCTGCTTGTGTTCCCTCTCGCTGTCTCTCTCTCTCCCTCTGTCAAATAAATAAATAAAATCTTTAAAAAAAAAATAAAATAAAAAAGATTGGATATAAATAAATAGAAAAACATGTTTATGGATCAGAAGACTTAACATTTTTAAGATGGCAAAACTCAAACTGATCTACAGATTCAACATAATTGCTATCAGAATCCCAAATGACTTCTTTGATGAACTTGATAAGCAGATTAAGGGCAGCTGGCTGGCTCAGTCCATAGAGCATGTGACTCTTGATCTCAGGGTTCAACCCCACATTGGGTATGGAGCCTACTTTAAAAAATAAAAATAAATTGATAAGCAGATTCTAAAATGTATAAAATGTATAAGGAGGGGCATGTGGGGGGGTGCTCAGTCAGTTAAACGTCCAACTCCTGATTTCAGCTCTGGTCATGATCTCAGGATCATGAGATCTATCCCTGAGGTGGGCTCTATGCTCAGTCCAGAGTCTGCTTGAGATTCTCTCTCTCTCTCTCTCCCTCTGTCCCTCCCAGCTTGCATGCATGCTCACCCTCTCTCTCTCCCCTTCTCTCTCTCAAATAAATAAAATCTTTAAAAATAAATAAAATATATATGGAATTGCAAAAGACCCAGAATAGCCAAAAAAAAAAAAAAAAAAATCCCCAAAAGTAAGAACAAAGTGGGAGGACTCACACTTCCTGATTTCTAAACTTACTACAAAGCTATGGTAATCAAAACATCTGTGCTATTGACGCAAGGATAGACATAGAGGTCAGTGGGATAGAACTGACAGTCCAGAGATAAACCCACACATCTATGGTCAACTAATTTTTGACAAGGCTGTCAAGATCATTCAATGAGGAAAGAATAGTCTTTTCAACAAATAGTCCTGAGAAAACCGGGTAGCTACATGTAAAACAATGAAGTTGGGCCCTTATCTCACACTATATCAAAAGTTAACTCACAATGAGTCAAAGACCTCAATGTAAGAGCTAAAACTACAGGGGCGCCTGGGTGGCTCAGTCGTTAAGCATCTGCCTTCGGCTCAGGTCATGATCCCAGGGTCCTGGGATGGAGCCCCGCATCAGGCTCCCTGCTCTGCTGGAAGCATGCTTCTCCCTCTCCCACTCCCCCTGCTTATGTTCCCTCTCACGCTGTCTCTCTCTCTCTCTCTCTGTCAATTAAATAAATAAGTAAAATCTTAAAAAAAAAAAGCTAAAACTACAACACTCTTAGGAGAAAATATGAGGGCAAATCTTCATGACCTTGAGTTGGCAAAGAAATCTTAGAAAAAAGCATGAACAACAAACGAAAAAATAAATTGGACTTTATCAAAATTAAAAACTTTTGAGGTGGGGTGCCTGGTTGGTTCAGTTAGTAGAGTATGCAACTCTTGATCTTGGGGTTGTGAGTCTGAGTCCCACTTTGGGCATGGAGCCCACTTAAATAATAATAATAATAATAAATAATAAATAAAAACTTTTGAGGTAAAGAGGATTAACAGGTAAAAACGTCCAGTTATAAAATAAATAATTCACAGGGATAAAAAATACAGCATAGGGAATACAGTCAATAGTATTGTAATAACGTTGTATGGTGACAGATGGTAATTATGCTTATTGTGGAGAGTATAGTGTAATGTATAAAATTGTCAGATCACTATGTTATATGCCTGAAACTAATAAAAAGAATTCTGTGCCTCAAAGGACACCAACAAGAAAATGAAAAACACAAAGCAAGAAAATATTTGTAAATCATATATCTGATTAAAAAAAGATCTATCTAGAGTAATAGAAAGAACTCTTACAACTCAAATATGAAAGGACCAATAACACAGTTGACTAATTAACTAGTAACCAAATAGAATAAACTTGGTACATGCAACATTATGGATGAATCTCACAAACACTATATTGAGTGAAATAAGTCTTATCCAAAAGAGTGTATACAGTAAGATTCAATATATATGAAGTTACAGAACAGGCTTGGTTGCCTCAGGGGAGTGGAGGAACAGGGGCATAAGGGAGTTTTCTGGGCAGATAGTAATAAGCTGTAGTTTGAAACAGATTTGCATTTACACAGATGTATGCATACCACTTATGGAATGGTACACAAGATCTGTGCATTTCACTATAAATTTTCCCTCAAAAGAAAAGAACCCTAGGGGCGCCTGGGTGGCTCAGTTGGTTAAGCGACTGCCTTCGGCTCAGGTCATGATCCTGGAGTCCCGGGATCGAGTCCTGCATCAGGCTCCCTGCTCGACAGGGAGTCTGCTTCTCCCTCTGACCCTCCTCCCTCTCATGCTCTCTGTCTCTCATTCTCTCTCTCTCAAATAAATAAATAAAATCTTTAAAAAAAAAAAAAAGAAAAAAGAAAAAAGAAAAGAACCCTAGACAAATATTGATCTCTTGTGAAAAATATGCATGCTGGAGAGGTCGCCTGGGTGACTCAGTCAGTTGAGTGTCTGACTCTTAATTTTGGCTCAGGTCATGATCTTAGGATCCTGGGATCCCCACTCAGCACTCAGCCCTGAGTCTGCTGGTCTCCCTCTCCATCTGCCCCTCCCCCTTCTCCTGTCTCTCTCTCTCTCTCTCTCTCTCTCTCTCTCTCTCTCCCCCCCCCCCCGTCTCTCTCTTTGAAATAAATAAATAAATCTTTAAAAAAAAAATATGCATGCTGGAGTGTTTAGAGATGAAATATACTTCTCACCTAGCTCTCCAAATTATACTGATCTATCAAAATTTATCACATAGTGATCTATCAAAAATTTATTGATCTATAGGTGAAAAGTGGATTAAGTTTCTTCAATTTTGAGGGGGAGAAAAGAAATGGAAACTGCATGATTGTTTACCAGTCCTTAAAGTCATTAGCTTGATCAATTTCTGGGAAGGCTGCCAAGAAGGCTTTTCTACAATGTATCAAAGACTAGGGTTCGGCAAACATTTTCTCTAAAGAGTCAACAAATATTTAAGGCTTGCAGGCCACAGTTCCATGTCACAACTACTCAACCCTGCCATTGCATTTCAAAAGCAGCTGTAGACAATATGTAAATAAATGAGCATGGCTGTGTTCCAATGACATTTTATCTACAAAAATAGGTGGTAGGCAGAGTTTTTGTTTCAGATATTGAAAAAGTTCAGGAAATGGATAGTGGTGATGGTTGCACAGCACTCTGAATATATATTTAATAAATGCCACTGAATTGTGCACTTAAAAATGGTTAAAATGGTGAATAGCCTTATATTTTACCACCAACAAAACGAATCAAAACATGAAAGGCAGGCAAATTGGGCCTTGTGGGCCATAGTGTGTTGATCCTTGACAAAGACTGTTATATCTGTTCCTTTGACTTAGAAGCATCTCCTTTCACTCAATTTACTCAGATCTGCTTGAGAAAATCACACTATTGTTCATTTCATTAAACTTTTACAATACAATATTTTTGGTAAAATACTTTTATCACAAAGTTTAGGTGTATTTTCATCTAGACCTTAGAACCACACATTTAAGCTCATTCAAGTTATGGAAAATGTTTGCCATATAACTTAAATTGACAAAACCAGTCCTTCTTGTCAAGCCAATTAGCAAAACCTTTATTTTTGTCAGGAAAAGCCTGACATCATTTTTTTTAAAGATTTTATTTATTTATTTGACAGAGAGAGACACAGCGAGAGAGGGAACACAAACGGGGAATGGGAGAGGGAGAAGCAGGCTTCCCGTGGAGCAGGGCGCCCGATGCGGGGCTCGATCCCAGGACCCTGGGATCATGACCTGAGCTGAAGGCAGACACTCGACCGACTGAACCGCTCAGGCACCACCTGACATCATTTTTAATTCAAATAGATATGTTAATACTTATGTCAAGGAATAATCTAAAAGCTACCAAGGAACAGATTATGTAACACATTCTATGAGGTGATTGTTAAGCATTCTGGTCAATATTAAAAGGATTTAGGGGTGCCTGGGTGGCTCAGTCATTAAGCATCTGCCTTCGGCTCAGGTCATGATCCCAGCGTCCTGGGATTGAGCCCCACATCGGGCTCCCTGCCCAGCGGGAAGCCTGCTTCTCCCTCTCCCACTTCCCCTGCTTGTGTTCCCTCTCTGTCTCTCTCTGTCAAAAAGTAAATAAAATCTTTAAAAAATATATTAAAAGGATTTAGTTCTAAAACCATTTTCATAAATTATAAAAATAAGATAATATACTGATTGATCGATTGGTAATCAAAAACCTCCCAACAAAGAAAAGCCCTAGGCCTTATGGTAAATTCTAGCAATCATTAAAGCAGAACTAATATCAACGCTTCTCAAACTTTTTCAAAAAATTGGACAGGAGAGAACACTTCCAAACTCATGAGTCTAGCATTACTCTGATACCAAAGCCAGACAGAGACACTACAAGAAAATAAAACCACAGACCAATATCACTTACAAACATTGGCGTAAAAACTAACAAAATACTAGGAAACAATAAACCATAAACAAGTGGGATTTATTCCTAGAACGGAAGGATGGTTCAACATACAAAAATCAATCAACGTGGGGCGCCTGGGTGGCTCAGTCATTAAGCGTCTGCCTTCAGCTCAGGTCATGATCCCGGGGTTCTGGAATCGAGCCCCGCGTCGGGCTACTTGCTCAGCCGGGAGCCTACTTCTCCCTCCCCCACTCCCCCTACTTGTGTTCCCTCTCTTGCTGTGTCTCTCTCTCTGTCAAATAAATAAAATCTTAAGAAAAAAAATCAATCAACGTAGTACACCACATTTTTTTATTTTTTATTTTTTTTAAAGATTTTATTTATTTATTTGACAGAGAGAGACACAGCGAGAGAGGGAACACAAGCAGCAGGAGAGGGAGAGGGAGAAGCAGGCCCCCCCGCGGAGCAGGGAGCCCGATGTGGGGCTCGATCCCAGGACCCTGGGATCATGACCTGAGCTGAAGGCAGACGCTTAACGACTGAGCCACCCAGGCGCCCCTACCACATTTTTTTTAATTAAAGATTTTATTTATTTAAAGCAGGCTTCCGGCTGAGCAAGGAGCCCGATGCGGGGCTTGATCCCAGGACCCTGGGATCATGACCTGAGCTGAAGGCAGCTGCTTAACAACTGAGCCACCCAGGCACCCCCGTAGTACACCACATTAATGGAACAATTGGAAAACACACATGATCATCTCAATTGATGCAGAAAAAGGATTTGACAAAATTGAACACCTTTCTTTGATGAAAATACTAAATAATGTAGGGAGAGAAGAAAACCACCTCAGCATTAAAAACTCACAGTGAATATCATATTCAATGGTAAATGACAGAAAGCTTTTCCTCTAAGATCAAGAACAATGCAAGGATGTCTGCTTTCACCACTTCTGTTCAACACAGTACAAGAAGTTCTAGCCCGAGCAATTAGGCAAGAAAAAGAAGTAAAAATCATTCAGATTGGAAAAGAAGAAGTAAATTATCTCTGTTTGCAAATGATGTGATCTCATACATAGAAAGGTGTAAAGATTCCACAATAAAACTGTTTTAACTAATAAATGATTTTGGCAAAGTGGCAGGGTGTAAAGTCAAGACACAAAAATCAGTTGCATCTCTGTATACTAACAATGAACAATCTGAAAAGGAAATTACAATTCCATTTACAATAACATCAAAAAAATTACTGGGTGGCTCAGTTGGTTAAGCTTCAGGCTCTTGATTTCAGCTCAGGTCATAAGCTCAGAGTCATGGGATTGAGTCCTGCATTGGACCGTCTGCTTCTTTCCCTCTCTCTCTCTCTCTCTGCCCCTCACCCTGCTCATTCCCACGCTCTCTCTCTCTAAAATAAATAAATAAATCTTTTAAAAAAAATACTTAAGTATTAACTAAACCAAGGAGGTGAAAGAATTTTACAATGAAAACTATAAAAACATTGCTAAAAGATATTAAAGAAGAAATAAATAAATGGAAACACATCCGTTGATCATGGTTTGGAAGACTTAATATTGTTAAAATGTTAGTACTACCGAAAGCATTCTACAAATCCAGTGCGATTCCTATTAAAATCTCAGTGATGGGGGCGCCAGGTTGGTTCAGTTGGCTAAGTGTCCAACTCTTGATTTCGGCTAGGGTTATGATCTCGGGTTTGTGGGATCGAGCCCCTCGTCGGGCTCTGTGCTCAGTGCAGAGTCTGCTTGGGATTCTCTCCCTCTCCTTGTGCCCCTCCCCTGCCTCTTTCTGGAATAAATAAATCTTTTTTTTTTTTTAAAGATTTTATTTATTTATTTGAGAGAGAGAGAATGAGAGAGAGCGAGTACATGAGACGGGGGAGGGTCAGAGGGAGAAGCAGACTCCCTGCTGAGCAGGGAGCCCGATGCGGGACTCGATCCAGGGACTCCAGGATCATGACCTGAGCCGAAGGCAGTCGCTTAACCAACTGAGCCACCCAGGCGCCCGAATAAATAAATCTTAAAAAATAATAAAATAAAATCCCAATGATGATTAAAAAAAATTTTTTTTTTATTTATTTGATAGAGACACAGCGAGAGAGGGAACACAAGCGGGGGGAGTGGGAGAGGGAGAAGCAGGCTTCCCTCCAAGCAGGGAGCCCGATGTGGGGCTCAATCCCAGGACCCCGGGATCATGACCTGAGCCGAAGGCAGACGCTTAACGACTGAGCCATCCAGGCACCCCTCCCAATGATGATTTTTGCAGAAATAGAAAAATCCATCCCAAAATTCATGTAGAATCTCAAACCCCCAAATAGCCAAAACAGTGTTGTAAAACAATAACAAAGCCAAAGAACTCACATTTCCTAATTTCAAAACAGTGTGGTACGGGCATAAAGACAAACATATAGATCAAGAGAAACAACAGAGAACCCAGAAATAAATTCTTGCATATATGGTGACGTGAGTTTTGAGAAGGGTGCCAGGGCTATTCAATGGGGAGAGGACAGCCTTTTCAACAAATGATGTTGGTTAAACTAGCTAGCTATATGCAAGAGAATGAACTTGGATCCTTACCTCCCACTATATACAAACATTAACTTAAAATGGATCGAAGACCTCAATGTAAGAGAGAAAACTAAAGACATGGGGCAAAAGCCTCATGACACTGGATTTGACAATGAGTTGTTGGCTATGATACCAAAAGCACAGGCAACAAAAGAAAAATTAGACAGTTGGACATATGCTGCAGCAGGAATGAACCTGGTGGATATTACACTAAGTGAAATAAGCCAATCACACACATGCAAATCATATACAAGTAGTATCTGATTCCATTTATATGAGGTACCCAACGTAGTCAAAAATCATAAAGGGACAATACAACGGTGATTGTCAGTGGCTGGAGGAGGGAAAATGGGCAATAAGCTGGAATCTCAAAGGATGAGAGAGAGAGTAGAAGCAATAACTGAAAAATGATTGAGAATTACACAAAATTACTATACATATTCATAGATTCAAGAACCAAAGAAATCCCAAGAGCAACAAATAAGTAGAAATTCTCATTTAGACCTCACTTTGGTAAAACTGCAGAAATTCTAAGGGACACCGGGGTGGTTCAGTCAGTTAAGCATCTGCCTTCTGCTGAGATGATCCTGGGGTTCTGGGATCGAGTCCCATGTTGGGGGTCCTTGCTCAGCAGGGAGCCTGCTTCTGCCTCTGCCTGTCCTTCCCCCTGCTTGTGCTTTCTCTCTCAAATAAATAAATAAATAAAATCTTTAAAAAAGAAAATTGAGAAATTGTAAAAGATGTATATCAGACAAAGGAAAGATGACCCCGATTTGCAAAAAAAACACAAAAAACACAGACGCACACACACACACACACACAAAGAGCAAAGAAAGTGGTAATTGGTGGGGCGCCTGGGTGGCTCAGTCGTTAAGCGTCTGCCTTCGGCTCAGGTCATGATTTCAGGTCCTGGGATCGAGCCCCGCATCGGGCTCCCTGCTCCGCAGGGAGCCTGCTTCTCCCTCTCCCACTCCCCCTGCTTGTGTTCCCTCTCTCGCTGTCTCTCTGTCAAATAAATAAATAAAATCTTTAAAAAAAAAAAAAAAAAAAAAAAAGAAAGTGGTAATTGGTGGAAAACTCTCAATATTACTGGTGCAAAACAAGAATGTCTTGTGGGATTTGAAGATCTTATTTTTAAAGTAATGTCTTACCCCCAGTGTAGGGCTTGAACCCATGACCCAGAGATCAAGAGTCACGTGCTCTACCGACAGAGCTAGCCAGACACCCCTGTCTTGTGGGATTTTATTTTATTTATTTATTTTTAAAGATTTTATTCATTTATTTGGTAGAGAGCGAGAGCACAAGCAGGGGGAGTGGCAGGCAGAGGGAGAGGCAGAAGCAGGCTCCCCGCTGAGCAGAGAGCTCAACGACGAGGACGACGTGGGGCTCGATCTCAGGACGCTGGGATCGTGACCTGAGCCTAAAGCAGATGCTTCACTGACTGAGCCACCCAGGTGCTCCTCTTGTGGGATTTTAAAATACAGAATTTAAATATTTAACAAGAATAATATGTAAGTTGTGAGTGGAGAAATGGTAGTCTTCTAAAAAGGTAAATATATTGGTTAATATTTGATAAATCAATGATGTGTGTTTAATTTCTAGGGCATCACTAGAGGAGTGGAGGCCTTGCATATGATCCAGAGTAGTAAAGTGAAAACATGATAGGCCCTAGAAGAGTGGAACTGACCAAAGGGTAGTCAGCCCATAATGTATCAGCAATTACATTAAATTTATTAGAACCAAAAGTCTTCAATTAAAAGAAATATTTCGGGGCACCTGGGTGGCTCAGTCGTTAAGCGTCTGCCTTCGGCTCAGGTCATGATCCCAGAGTCCTGGGATCGAGCCCCGCATCGGGCTCCCTGCTCAGTGGGAAGCCTGCTTCTCCCTCTCCCACTCCCCCTGCTTGTGTTCCCTCTCTCGCTGTGTCTCTCTCTGTCAAATAAATAAATAAAATCTCTTAAAAAAAAAAGAAAAAAGAAATACTTCAGACTAGACTTTTAATTAATTGATTAATTAGTTAATTAATTTTTCAAGTAGGCTCACACCCAATGTGGGGCTTGAACTCACAACCTTGAGATCAAAAGTTGCAGGCTCCACGCACTGAGCCAGCCAGGCACCCCCAGATTGGATTTTTAAACTAAATGTTTCTCTTTCTCTTCTTGCCCTTCCCTTCCTATCCTGAGCAATTTGTTCCGGAAGCTCTCAGGTGACACGTTTCTCTGCACAGGGAAGTGGGGGGTTATGGTAGCCCAGAGTAAGGTATCACGGTCTGAGCCTGGCGAGAAGGGCATCCACGTGGTGGTTGGGAGAGTGTCCCTCGTGGGTGTCACAGTGCGAGAACAGTTAGAAGGGCATCCATGTGGGGGGCAACCCACCCACAGAGTGTCACTTCCCAAATGTGGTGAGGAGGGTGCTCAGGGAGTAGAGGGGGCAACCTGGCATGGGGTATCAGAGCCCAGGTGGAATGAGAAGGGTTTTCACGTGGGAGAGCTGCCCGGCATGTTTTAGCAGAGCCTGAGCAAGGTGAGGAAAAGCCTCTGCACAGAGAGAACAGGCGGAGATGGAGTGTCAGAGCCTCGGGGCCTGTTGAACAGATCTCCCGGGGCTGTAGATAATGTTTGATAATGCAGACTAAAATTAAATACCTAATTAGTTTTTTTTAAGATTTTATTTATTTGTCAGAGAGAGAGCACAAGCAGAGGGAGTGGCAAGCAGAGGGAGAAGCAGGCTCTCTGATGAGCAAGGAGCCCGATGCAGGACTCGATCCCAGGATGCTGGGATCATGACCTGAGCTGAAGGCAGATACTTAACCAACTGAGCCACCCAGGCATCCCTAACTAGTTTTTTTTTTTTTAAAGATTTAATTTATTTATTTTAGAGAGAGAGAGAGCACGAGCCACGGCAGGGGAGAAGGGCAGAGGGAGAGGGACAAGCAGACGCCACCCCCCGCCCCGCTGAGCAGGAAGCCCGATGAGGGGGCTCGATCCCAGGATCCTGGGATCATGACCTGAGCCAAAGGCAGACGCTTAACCCACTAAGCCACCCAGGCACCCCTACCTAGTTTTTTGTTTTTGTTTTTTTTTTAAGATTTTATTTATTCATTTGACAGAGAGAGAGAGTCAAGTAGGGGAAGCAGCAGGCAGAGGGAGAAGCAGGCTCCTCGATGAACAGGAAGCCCGATGTGGGGCTCGATCCCAGGACCCTGGGATCGTGACCTGAGCTGAAGGCACACGCTTAACTGACTGAGCCACCCAGGCACCCTGATATCTAACTAGTTTAAAGGGAGAAGAAAAGATTTAAAATTTCAGGAAAGAAAAATGAGCATAAAAGATTCAAAAGGAAGCAAATAGAAATGCTAAAACTGAAAAACACAATAATTGACATTGGTAACTCGATGGATGGTTGTTTTTTTTTTAAGATTTTATTTATTTATTTGACAGAGAGAGAGATAGTGAGAGCAGGAACACAAGCAGGGGGAGTGGGAGAGGGAGAAGCAGGCTTCCCACTGAGCAGGGAGCCCGATGTGGGGCTCGATCCCAGGACCCTGGGATCATGACCCGAGCCGAAGGCAGACACTTAACGACTGAGCCAACCAGGTGCCCCATCGATGGATGGTTTTAAGAGCAAGTTAGACACAGATGAATGAACTGGAAAATCAGAAGAAATATCCACAAAGAAGCATGGAGAAATAAAAAGAGAAAAAAGATAAAAAATAGAGTAAGGCACATAGAGGATAGATAGGTCCTAACATATATTTTATTAGATTCCCAGAAGGAGAAAAGAAAGAACATGTAACAGAGGTAAAATCTGATGACTAATGGCTGATAACTTTCAAATACTTTGTTTCCACTATGTTGTACACCTGAAACTAAAATACCACTGCATGGTAATTCACTGGAATTAAAATAAACACTTAAAATAAATAAATAGTAAGTTTTAAAAAAGAAATACAAAAAAAATTTACTTTATTTCCAACAATAATCCTAAGAGTCAAGAAGACCAAGAGCCCCAAGAAGGGAAAAAAGAAAAAAAAAAAAAAAAAGGCCACAGCTAAACACATCATAGTGAAATCTTTGGTTGACTCCATTTCCTCTGGGGTGATGGGCTGTGATATTACCTTCTTTTGAAAAGTGTGCTTCTCAACATGGACGGACAAAGAGGAAATAATGCACACTCATTACATAGGTGTTGAAGACACTGAGTTCAAAGCTGCTCATCATTCTCAACTATTGTTTCCACTGTCTGCTTAATGGATGAACCATATAGTAAGTTGGACTTTCTTCTCCTATGTTAAATTACTAACGGAAAAATATCTAAAATCCATTGAGGCCTTCGTACGTCTTAGACACCATTCTAGGTCGTAGGAATAAAGCAGTGAACAAAATGGATCAGCATCCCTGCCCTTACGGAGCAAGCCCGTACGTAGTAGGAAAAGAAATACACAGTATGTTGAATAGCAGTAAGTTTAAGGGGGAGAATATAAAGCATACGAGAGGGATATGAGACATGAGACGTTGCAGGTACAAATTTTACATGAGGCTTGTGAAGAAAACCTTGGAGAAGGTGGGGAAGCCAGCCAGGGCTTTGGGGAAGACCATTCCATATTAACCGCGGAGCACGTGCAAAGGCACTGAGAGCTTGTATTGTATCCTCTGTGTCACACACAGCACTCTTCAGTGCCTCAGGATCTTTGCACGGCATTTTTCCCCCTCTCTGCCGGGACCGTGTCTCCCCACCCCACTCTTGCATTGCATACTAATTCCTGTCCTTCAGGTTTCAGTTCGAGGGTCACCAATTTAGAGAGGTTTCCCAGACACTGTTGTCCACCCTCCCAACAACCATTCTCTGCTTCTTGCCTGCTAGCACAACACTGATTTTGTTGGGTGGCCAGCTTCCCTCTCCCCAGTCCCAGGGGCTGAGCCTGCACTGGCCTGTTGTGGTGGTGCTGGTGACGGTTGTGGTTGTGGTTGTGGTTGTGGTTGTGGTTGTGGTTGTGGTTGTTTTAATCCCAAGCTGCCAGTGGCACTTAATTTTTTCTTTTCAACATCCTGTTCTGGAGCTTTCTTGGTCCTTTTGGCCTGGAACGGTTTCCAAGAGTCGGGTATTGGCACGGGCCATGGGAAGACTGGCCAACGCCCTGTCGTTCTTTGTAATGACTCTGGCGTTCTCCTTCTTATAGACATTCTATATGGGTATGATCGACCCGGTCATCTGAGTTCTTCAGCAGAGCAGTCTCCCTCTTTGGGGGCCGAGGGCTTCCTGGGGAAGAGGGTGAGCCTGGAGCATTCCTCCCTCAGTCGCTGCCTGTTGGCCTGCAGGGGCTCCGAGGACTTCCTCCATCTTCTTGGATCCACTGAGAGCCCAATGGTCCGGGCCACCTTCTTGCGGATGCCATCCTCCCCGTAACTCTTCCAAGCTGAAGCCCCTGCCAGCTTGCACTTTGGTGTGATACCTCACCACGGGGCACCTCATGATGGGCCGGATGGGTTGATAGGACGCGGGGCTCAGGGTGCCGGGGTGTGCCTGGGCTTGCCCGGCCTTGTATCTGCGGATCTTCTGCTCTGGCCGATTGAGCCATATGGCCACGTGCCGCTGCCCCAGTCCTTGTGGAAGCCAGGCTTCAGGATCATGCCATTCTGGCTGGGCACCATGGCTGCTGCCTATGGGTCTGGGGGTGTGGGAGAGGGGAGCTTGTCCAATCCTGGGCTCTGGCTGGGTGTCCCCAGAGCCCAGGCTGCGGCCCTGTCCCCTCTGCGGCAGGGCCGGAGCAGCCCTGGAGTGCTGCCTGCTGCCAATGGGGCCTGGATCCAGCATACTCCGAGCCTTCACTGTTTTAAGGCTATCATGGTAAGCCCAGGGGGGTGGGTAAGGGACAGCTAGGTGACCAAGTTCCGGTTAGTGGGAAGTTGGGGAAGTATGTTGGGATTTCTGGGGGAAATAATTCTCCCTGATAAAAAGGAGCAGCAGGTTAGTATCCAAAATCTACAAAGAACTTACCAAACTCAACACCCAAAAAACAAATAACCCAGTTAAGTAATGGGCAGAAGACATGAATAGACACTTTCTCCAAAGAAGACATCCAGATGGCTAACAGACATACGAAAAGAAGCTCAACATCACTCATCATCAGGGAAATACCACGATGAGATACCATCTCACACCTGTCAGGATGGCTAATTAATATTAATATTAATATTAATATTAATTAATATTAATAAATTAATAACACAAGAAACAACAGGTATTGGCGAGGATGTGGAGAAAGGGGAATCCCCTTGTACTGTTGGTGGAAATGCAAACTGGTGCAGTCATTCTGGAGAACAGTATGGAAGCTCCTCAAAATGTTAAAAATAGAATTACCCTAGGATCCAGCAATTGCACTCCTAGGTATTTACCCAAAGGATACAAAAATACAGATTCAAAGGGATACAGGCATCCCGATGTTTATAGCAGCATTATCAACAATAGCCAAACTATGGAGAGAGCCCAAATGTCCATTGACTGATGAAAGAATAAAGAAGATGTTGGGCGCCTGGGTGGCTCAGTCGTTAAGCCTCTGCCTTCGGCTCAGGTCATGATCCCAGGGTCCTGGGATCGAGTCCCACATCGGGCTCCCTGCTCGGCAGGAAGCCTGCTTCTCCCTCTCTGACTCCCCCTGCTTGTGTTCCCTCTCTCGCTGTCTCTCTCTGTCAAATAAATAAATAAAATCTTTAAAAAAAAAAAAAGAAAGAATAAAGAAGATGTGGTGTATGTATGTACAATGGAATATTACTCAGCCATCGAAAAGAATGAAATCTTGCCATTTGCAATGACATGGATGGAACTAGAGTGTATTATGCTAAGTGATAATAAGTCAGTCAGAGAAAGACAAATATCATATGATCTCACTCATTCGTGGAATTTAAGAAAGAAAACAGATGAGCATATGGGAAGGGAAAAAAAAAAAAAGGAGAGAGGGAAACAAGCCATAAGAGACTCTTAATGAGGGACGCCTGGGTGGCTCAGTCGGTTGAGCATCTGCCTTCGGCTCGGGTCATGATCCCGGGGTCCTGGGATCGAGCCCCACATCGAGCTCCTTGCTAGGTGGGGAGCCTGCTTTTCCCTCTGCCTGAAGCTCCCCCTGCTTGTGCTTTTCTCTCTCTCTTTCTGACAAATAAATAAAATATTTTAAAAAAAGAGAGAGAGAGACTCTTAATGATAGAGAACAAACTGAGGCTTAATGGGGGGAGGTGGGTGGGGAGTGGGCTAAATGGGTGATGGGTATTAAAGAGGGCACTTGTTATGATGAGCACTGGGTGTTGTATGTAAGTGATGAATTACTGAATTCTACTCTAGAAACCAATATTACACTGTATGTTAACTACCTAAAATTTAAATTAAAAAAAAAAAAGGAGCAGCAGGGAGAAGACCTCCATGTAGTTGAGTTAGTTTAGGATGCCTGGAGTTATGGCAACCATCTAGGAACCCAGTGGGGAAATTGATCCAACCCTACTACCACCTACACCCACACCTCTTTTAGGTGAGTTAATGTCTTCCCAGTTTACACCATCTTTCGTGGGTGTTTGATTACTTCCAGGCAAAAGGCCCTACTGATCCACATCTACCCTTCCTGACTACTCAATCTAAAGGACGTTATGTCTCCATCCCTGCCTACAGCTGGTACTCTCTCTACCCCTTATCTGTTTCTTTTATGACACATATCACAATTGGGAATTTATATATATATATATATATATATATAAATGTGTGTGTGTGTTTGTGTGTGTGTCATTCTTTTGTTTCTTTCTCAAGGCACACAAGTTCCTTGAATACAGGACTTTTCTGTCTTGCTTACTCTTGTACTCCAGCACCAAGCATCCTGTCTGGCACAATTTTAGTATCTGTTGGGTAAATGAAAAACTGATGGAATGATGGAATGGATGAACAATCATATCAGTTTGCCCCACTAACTGAACACTTCTTGAGGATGGTGTACGTGTCTTATATCCTCAAAATAGAAAACACAGTCCTGACATTTAACCTACACGTAAGACATAGTTGTTAAATTAGTTATGCTGTCCAGCTGAGTCTCAGACTGTCAACTGTATCACTGTCCGATAGTGTTCTGCCCTCACCAAAGAGTAAAAGGGAAGGTTTAAAAACAGGAAAGCAAAAAAAAGCACAATTTATAGACCAACTTTTGTTCCATTGTGGCTGTTTTCCTTTATTCCATTTAGGTGTACATATTCGTGAACTTGAAGTAATTCATACAACTTTAGATAATTGAAGTATAATATACGAGTACATCCAATAAAAACTTTATTTGTACTTGTGCATAGTTTCTTATTCTTCATTTCAGTACCTTTCTCATTTATGTAAGAATTTAAACTCTATGTATATAAGTACTATGTGGTTTCTTTTTAATGCAGTTTATTTTTGTATTTTAAGTAGGCTCCACACCCAAAGTGGGGCTTGAACTCAGGACCCTAAGATCAAGAGTGGCATGCTCTACTGAGCCAGCCAGGCACCCCTATAAGTACTATGTTTTTTAAAAAAGAAAGGGGCGCTTGCGTGGCTCAATCAGCTAAGTGTCTGGCTTCGGCTCAGGTCATGATCCCAGGGTCCTGGAATCGAGCCCCATGTGGGGCTCCCTGCTCAGAGGGGAGTCTGCATCTCCCTCTCCCTCTGTCCTCCACCCTCACCCCGCTCTTGCTCTCTCTCTCTGTCTCAAATAAATAATTTTATTTACTTTATTTATTTACTTTATTACTTTATTTTATTTACTTACTTCAAAAAAATTAAAAGAAGAAAAAAAGGGCTACAGAGGAAGTAGAAGAAACATATACCTCTCTCCCAGGATTTTAAGATTTCTAAAGTGGTCTAAGTCAGTTCTAGTCTTAATTTCAAACAAACACACAAAACCAACTAAGGTCTAATGGCGAACCATCTACTGTTAACAGTACAAACTTGGAATGAACTAACTCAGCTCAAAGGCTTCACCACTAAAAATCTCAGCAGCCTTCAGCAAGTTACTTAACCCTGCTCTGAGCCTCAGTTTCCTCATTTGTAAAACAGAGACACTAATAGTGGGCATAACTAGAATTACTTGGGGGGCGCCTGGGTGGCTCAGGCGTTAAGCGTCTGCCTTCGGCTCAGGTCATGATCCCAGGGTCCTGGGATCGAGCCCCGCATCAGGCTCCTTGCTCAGTGGGAAGCCTGCTTCTCCCTCTCCCACTCCCCCTGCTTGTGTTCCCTCTTTCGCTGTCTCTCTCTGTGTCAAAAAATAAATAAAATCTTTAAAAAAAAAAAAAGAATTACTTGGAGGATAAATGATATAACAAATGTACAGTACTTGGTGATGGACCCATAGTAAGAACTCCAAACTGTGAACTCTATTATTTTTATACAAATGTAAGTTTTCACTATTATTCAAATTTCTCCTCAAATTTAACATATTTTTTCTTTATATTTGCCTGGAACTCTACTTAGCTAAGGAATTATTATTGAGATGAATTATCTGTGATTAACCACAATCTAACTACATTTTTATCATGTGATCATTCAAAAATACCTTCAATAGTTCACCAATTACTGACCTCATTAAAACAAAAATCAATAAACTTTAGATGACTTTCTCTTTCCCCAATATTTATGAGAGGCAGCCAACAGCACCAGGGCCAAGTGAGGAGGTAGCCAGCACAATTAAGTTCAAGGAGGTCAGCGTGCCCAAATATTGGTTACTTAAAGGGGGATTGAGCAATAAGTAAATATATTGAGGGTACCGAGAGCCAGGTTTCCCATGAAGTTACAAATACAGTGTGGGGAAGGCTAGAATGAGGCTTGTAGAGTTTGACAGGAATTGGAAGTATCGGTGTGAGTACACAGAGAAATAGAGTTATAGGTTGTAAGTGTATGCACTTATATGAGTGTGAGTGTGTGTGTGAGTATATAGTGACAGCTCATTAGCAATGAACACACCTAGTATCCAGATCTTGATTTCTAAACACCTTACTCCACTAAAGGGAACCAGAGCTCCTTGGGGAAGTGGCTGGTTCCAGGGGTAGGGCATGGAAACTACAAGATCAGTATGGTTCATCTTATGCTACAAAGTAAAGAGGTACTCAAAGAATGATGTTGAGAGGACATTGTGAAGGGGGTCCTGCTGGACAAATCAGACAATTTGAGTATCAAATAAATAGTGGTGGTAATGGATCGATCACCCACCGAATAAAATAGGAATCCATGGACACATGACAATACAAATAAATGAATCAATGGATAATTTGGAGAGACGAGAAAGTGCCCCCCTACGGAAGAATGCCAACTATAAATGCAGAAAGAATGATGATGGGATTAGAAAATCACCATTGGGCAACCATCACAGTAAAAACTGGTTCAGACAAGAATCACCAATAGATGCTAGAAGGAGTGGTGAAATTTTTTTTAGAGGATTGAGATATTTACCTGGTTTCAAAGTATCTTCCCATTAGATAGTTACTAATTAAAAATAACTTCATAGTGAAGGAAACAGGAGACACCACCTTAACCAAGCGATCAAAATCAACAAGGCCAGTGTTGGATTGGGGCAAATCAACATTGCACGTCACATGGTAAGAACACAGTTCACTTCTGTGACATTCCTGCCAAAATGCTTGACTTACATCTAATCATGAGGAAACATCAGACAAATCCAAACTGAGAAGCAGTCAGGAAAGTAACTGGCCTGTGCTTTTAAAAACTGTCCAGCTTGTGACAGACAAGGAAAGTCTTAGGAACTGTTCTAGATTGAAGGAGACAAAGGGACATGACATATATATGCAATACATGATCCTGTACGTTACTGGGATAACTAGAAAAACGTGAATATGGTTTATGGATTGCATGGTATCAATGTTAAATTCTTGATTTTGAGGGTTACATATAGAAGATTGCCCTTATTTGTAGGAAATACATACTATTTCGGGGTAATTGGGCATCGTGTCTGCAACTTACTTTCAAAAGAGAAAGAATGGAAAGGAAATGTGATAAAGTTGACAATAGGGACATTGGTAAAGGGTATAGAGGAGGTCTTTGCATTATTCTTTAAACATTTCTGCTGGTGAAATTACTTCAAACTTTTACAAAATACACTTAGATGCAGTTGACACTACATTCCAAGCCTATGGCAAGTGTTTGATATCACAGTAAGGACAATAATTTTATAACGATCAAACCAGGTTTATTAATTTCTCCCGGTACTGATTATAGTAATGGCTCCTAGGGCATTCCCAGTCTCCTTCTCAGAGCCTACATGCTCTGGGACTCAAATAAAAGCACAGAAGACACAAATATTCCAATATAAAACATAAAGTACAATACCCTCAGAAGGATAGTGGTGACATCACTTCTAGGTCCCCTGAGTCTTGGTTGGAATAAACTGGGGAAGACTCATTCTTAGCAGGGCTCCCAGAACACAAAGGAACCAAAGTCTTTCAAAGGCAGGGTAAAGACTACCCTGGAAAAATTTCCTTTACCTGATGGAACTTTAGGATGCAATCTGGAGGAAAGTGAAGTTCAGTAAAGAACAATTTTTAAAAAATTGTACTGGAGTATGATGTACTTATGGAAATGCCTATAAATCATAAGTGTAGGGCTTAGATTATGACAAAGTGGACACGCCTGTGTAACCACCACCCAACTCATGAACTGGAACCTGGGAATCTGCCCAGAAGCTTCTCTCCATGCCTTCCCCAATCACTACTGCTTCTTAATCTCAGAGATTACCATCCCTGTGACTTCCTGCACCAGATATTAGGTTGACCACTTGCTCAGGGGTTTTAACACTGAATCTTACTTTGAAAATTAGACTTTGTGGGATGCCTGGGTGGCTCAGTCATTAAGCGTCTGCCTTCGGCTCAGGTCATGATCCCAATGTCCTGGGATCAAGCCCCACATCGGACTCCCTGCTTGGCGGGAAGCCTGCTTCTCCCTCTCCCGCTCCCCCTGCTTGTGTTCCCTCTCTGGCTGTGTCTCTCTGTCAAATGAATAAATAAAATCTTTAAAAAAAAAAAACTTAAAAAAATTAGGGTGCCTGAGTGGCTCAGTGGGCTGAGCGACTGATTATTTTAGCTCAGGTCATGATCTCAGGGTTGTGCTCAGCGTGGAGCCTGCTTGAGATTCTCCCTCTCTCTCCCTCTGCCCCTTCCCCCCACTCGTGCGTGCACATTCTCTCTCTCTGAAAAATAATTAATTTAATTAAATAAAACTTTAACAAAAGGCACAGTTCACTTCTGGAAAACGCATTTAACAAACGGTGGATTTTGCAACTCAACTTTAAAAGTTCTATGCAGGGGCGCCTGGGTGGCTCAGTTGGTTAAACAGCTGCCTTCGGCTCAGGTCATGATCCCAGGGTCCTGGGGTCGAGCCCCGCATCGGGCTCCCTGCTCAGTGGGGAGCCTGCTTCTCCCTCTGCCTGCTCCCCCTGCTCGCTCTCTCTGTCAAAAAAATAAATAAATAAAATAAAAATAAAAATAAATAAAAGTTCTATCCATTGGGACGCCTGGGTGGCTCAGTTGGTTAAGCGTCTGCCTTCAGCTCAGGTCATGATCCCAGGGTCCTGAGAGTGAGCCCCGCATCGGCTCTTTGCTCAGGACAGAGCCTGCTTCTGCCTCTGCCTGCCACTCCCCCTGCTGTGATCTCTCTCCCTCCCTCTCTGACAAATAAGTAAATAAAATCTTTTAAAAAAATAAAATTAAAGTTCTATCCATTGGTAGTCAAACCTGAAAGAAAAGATCCCATTAGCCAATTCATTCTGATCCCACAAAGTTATTAGACATCTATGATGGGCTATAATAATAAGTCTTAGCAGCACAATGAAATTCTGTTCCCACATGACAGCGTCAGATAAATGAAGTTCAAATGAGCCATTGTCTGTTTAAACACAAGTTAAATATAATTGCTGGTTTTAAACTCAGTCCCAGTAACCATATATTCATTGCAGTCAGTGACTGTTGACTAATAGCTACTGCCACTAGAATTAACGTAGTAAAGGTAAAAGTAAAGGTGAGACTGGCAAAACTGGGCAACTGGTCAGAGCCGAAGGGTACTCCCCTTTATGAATCCCTGTTCATCTCCTGGTTTTTTTAAAATTTATTTTATTTTTTCAAAAATGTTTTATGTATTTGAGAGAGGGAGAGAGAAAGAGAGAGAATCAGCAGGGGGAGGGACATAGGGAGAGGGAGAAGCAGGCTCCCCACTGAGCAGGGAGCCTGACGTGGGACTCGATCCCAGGACCCTGGGATCATGATCCGAGCTGAAGGCAGACACTTAACTGACTGAGCCACCCAGGCATCCCTTAACTTCTGCTTCTTCTAGAAGGACTTAAAACAAAGTCCAATAAGCTTGTGATAAAATAAAGAGATGAGAGTGAGGAAAAGAATCCTGTCTGGTAACACACCTTCCAGACAGTGAACAAGCCATATGATTTCCATGGTAGCCGGAAAGAGAACAGCCTTTCAACAATGATAAAGACATTAACTTGCATAAATCTAGCTGTCTTTAGATCCTATGAAGGCTGTCTAGCTGCATATGTCCTGTTTGAATCGTAGCTAAAGAAGCTATAGTCACAGAACATCTACTTCCATCAGTTAAGAAGTGTAATCCATAAAGAAGCTGGCCTCAGTATCTGCTGATCTACCAGGCACTTAAATACATTCTTGAGGGGTGCCTGGGTGGCTCAATCGGTTAAGCCTTTGGCTCAGGTCATGATCCCAGGGTCCTGGAATTGAGCCCCACGTTGGGCTCCCTGCTCAGCGGGGAGTCTGCTTCTCCCTCTTCCTCTGCCTGCCGCTCCCCCTGTTTGTGCTCTCTCTCTCTGTCAAATAAATAAAATAAAATCTTAAAAAAAAAACCAACAACAAAATACATTCTTGGCAACTATTTTGAGTAGTTGAAATTCTAAATGCTATAAAAATTTTAAAATTAATTTATTTGTTTTAGAGAGAGAGAGAGAGCACACACACACATGAGAGGGGTACAGAGGGAGAGAGAGAATCCCAAGTCGACTCCCCACTGTGTGCGGAGCCCAACGTGGGACTCAATCTCATGACACTGAGACCATGACCTGAGCCGAAATCGAGTCCCACACTCCACTGACTAAGCCACCCAGGTGCTCCAAAAATGTTTTTTTTTTTTTTTAATTTGGAAATGAACCTTAGGTGAAAGATTATATGTCAGCTCTAAAGAAACGCATTCCTGATTCCTGAGTCTCTGATAGAGGTATTACCAAGTCTTACAGGGAAAGAGATTCAGTAATGAATGCTGCTGACCTCTAGTGCTTAATAGAGGAATTACATTTCCCACTCAAAAGACCCAAACAACACTGGTACCAAGAAAAAAACAAAACAAAACAAAACCAACCCACTGGCTGGCTGCTCATTGAGTTCCCTGGTGGGAGGGCAATAAGCAGGCAAGTTTACACCTTTTATATTCATTGTGATCATTGGTACGTTTTGATGTATTGCTATCATCTTATATGTTTTTTTTTCCCTGTTACCATGGTCTTTCTTTGCTTCTTTTTTCACCTCTCCTTGCCTTTTTTTTTCCTTTTAAGATTTATTTATTTATTTTAGAGAGGGAGCATGAGTGGGGGGAGGAGCAAAGAATCTCAAGCAGACTCTCTGCTGAGTGCAGAGCCTGATGTGTGGGGCTCGATCTCATGACCCTGAGATCATGACCTGAGCCGAAATCAAGAGTCTGACTCTCAACTGACAGAGCCACCCAGGCACCCCCAAAATGTTTTACTTGCCCCTCCTCTCCTGCCTTCTGTTCAATGAATATTTTCTCTTTATCTCCCCTTGACTGGCTTGGAAGCTATAAATTATTTCTTTTATACATTCTAAATAAAATTTTCTAACAAAATCCTAAGTTAATTACTGTCTTTATCTTTCTTCTGCATAAGAACTGACTCCTCTTGAATCAGGGATGGGCATGTTTGCCCTAAGGGCTGACTCCTTCCCCATGGGCAGGGATAAAGTCACAAAATGGTGTCCAATTGTGGTCAGTGAAACATGAAAAGGAGTCTTCTGAAGCTTTATGAGAATGGCTAAACTCATCTTGCTAGAAACCTGAGGACGGGGCCTACTCTGGAGATGGAAAACAGAAAAATGTTAAGAATCTGGGTCCCTGATGACATTATTGAAACCCTGAACCAGTCAAGGAGGCCTGCTGTACTTGAGGATTTCCTGTTATGTGAGACCATGCACTTCTGTATACTTAATTTAAGCCAGCCTTCAGTCAAGGTTTCTGTTCCTCATTGCTCCAAATGACACAGCCCAAATGACACGTATCTTTGTATTCTACTTTTACCTAAAATTTTAGTTCCAAGTTTTATTTTTACATGTACACACAAAAAAACTGATTTTAATAGTCAATAGTAAATTAAAATTTACTGATACATTTTTCTAATATTGGTTCGTGTCATTGTTTCTTTTATCCCACTCCTTTCCTTTGGGTTAACTTTTCTTCTGAGAAGCACATTCTCTAGTTCTTTCAGTAAGGGTCACTGGCTGAGACCATCTCTTACTCATTAGGGAACGGAAAATGTATTTACCTTTTCCTCATTCTAGCAAGAATTTAGCTGGATATAGAATTCTAAGTTGACAGCTATTTCTCAGCAAATTGCAGGTTACTCCATTGTCTTCTGCTATCTATTATTGCTGTGAAGAATGTTTATTGTCAAATTGCTTTCCACTGTGAGTTTTGTGCCTTTTCTCTCTGGTAACTTGTAAGATTTATCCTTAATGTTCTGTAGTTTCCTTGCACTGTGTCCAAGTGATTACTTTTATTTATCCTGCATGGCATTCAGTGTGCACATTTGTTCTAAGGAATGTATCTTCAATTCTGGAACATTTCCAAACATCGTGTTAAATGCAGTATTACTTCTGTGCAGTCCCTCCGGTAATCTTTTGCAACTTATATTATACACTTATATTGAAGCCCTTCAATCTAGTCTTCGTTTTTAATTGTTCTTTTTCATTTTTTTCTTAGTAATGAGCTGTTCACTCAGAATATAACATAACTTTCCAATTCACTAAACCTCTCTCAGCACTAAGACCTATCAAGAGTTCATGACATCTATGTTTATTCAACAATTGCATTTCTAATTTCTAGGATTTCCATCTGGTTCTTTACATATTTATCTGTCACCTTTTCATTTCTGATGACTTTTATTTCATAATTTCTTTTTTTAAAAAGATTTTATTTATTTATTTGACAGAGAGAGAGAGAGAGCACAAGTAGGGGGGGTGGCAGGCAGAGGGAGAGGGAGAGGCAGGCTCCCTACTGAGCAGGGGGAGCCAATGTGGGACTCAATCCCAGGACCCCGGGATTATGACCTGAGCCGAAGGCAGTCGCTTAACCAACTGAGCCACTCAGGCGCCCCCATAATTTCTTATTCTTTTAAAATAGGTATCCTTCCTTTATGTCTGGATATTCTAAAATACATATTTTAAAGTTATTATCAGGTTACTCCATTATTTTCATTTTAATTGCAGTGAGTTTGGGGCGCCTGGGTGGCTCAGTCATTAAGCATCTGCCTTCGGCTCAGGTCATGATCCCAGGGTCCTGGGTTCAAGCCCTGCATCGGGCTCCCTGCTCAGTGGGGAGCCTGCTTCTCCCTCTCCCACTCCCCCTGCTTATGTTCCCTCTCTCACTGTGTCTCTCTCTGGCAAACAAACAAACAAATAAATAAATAAAATCTTTTTAAAAAATTGCTGTGAATTCATCTCTTGATGCTGATTTTTTTGGCTCTTTCTTTTGGCTAGGTTTGCTTGTATGTTTTGAAAGCTTGATTTATAAACATCTCATGAATGGAGATCTTTTTCCCTATACATGTATCTCCTTTCCTGATGGTTTTGTGATAACCCCTACTCAATTATCCAGGAAACCCAGCTAGAAACAAGTCTTACATTAGTAACTAGAGACTCTGTTTCCACTATAAATTTTGGGCGACAGGAGATCCATGCACCAAGTGAGGGGGTAGCTGGATTTAGGTCTGGATTCAATGTCATGTCTACTTCCTAAGTATATAACTTCATGTAAGCTATGTCTTCAGGCATGGATGGGTTGTAGATTTTTCCAGTCTCTGTTAACTTTAGGGAACCCCACGTAAATTCGTAAATGCACCCACTAATCCGGGCCCAGTTATCCACATTACATGGGGCACGTGTCCCCACCCACTCAATCATATTACCTTATAGGTTATAAACTTCAGACTGTCTCTATTTCTGGATCCATAGCCCAGCAAGATTACAGCTCTGTTTCTGGTCAACATAAATGTTTATCTTGTTTTTTAATATGGATATGTAATTTTAAGCTTTTATTAATTTCACCGTATGTTTGAAACAAAAGGAGTGGCATCAAAGTGTGTACAAAGCTACCTTGATCAGAAGTCAGTTTCATTCACGTTTTTAAAAAAGCCCGTAATGGGGCACCTGGGTGGCTCAGTTGTTAGGCGTCTGCCTTTGGCTCAGGTCATGATCCCAGGGTCCTGGGATCGAGCCCCGCATCAGGCTCCCTGCTCGGCGGGAAGCCTGCTTCTCCCTCTCCCACTCCCCCTGCTTGTGTTCACTCTCTCACTGTGTCTCTGTCAAATAAATAAATATTTAAAAAAATAAATAAATAAAAAAGCCCGTATTGGAGCACCTGGGTTGAACATCTGCATTCAGCTCAGGTCATGGTCCCGGGGTCTTGGGATCGAGTCCCTCATCAGGCTCCCTGATCAGTGGGGAGTCTGTTTCTCCTTTGCCTCTCTCTCTCTGTCTCACATGAATAAAATCTTTAAAAAAATAATTAAAAAGCCCGTATGTTGGTCCTTTGGCAGTACCATGGTTAACAGTGATAGCTAAAAAGCAGCCTGGGGGGGCGCCTAGGTGGCTCAGTCGTTAAGCGTCTGCCTTTGGCTCAGGTCATGATCCCAGGGTCCTGGGATTGAGCCCCACATCGGACTCTCTGCTCAGCGGGAAGCCTGCTGCTCCCTCTCCCACTCCCCCTGCTTGTGTTCCCTCTCTCGCTGTCTCTCTCTCTGTCAAATAAATAAATAAAATATTAAAAAAAATAAAAAAAAGCAGCCTGGGGGGTGCCCACCTGGGGGGTGGAGCATGCTACTCTTGATCTTGGGGTTGTGAGTTCGAGTCCCACATTGGGCATGGAGCCTACTTGGAAAAAAAAATAAAGCTTAAAAAAAAGAAGCAGCCTAGGAGCTATACATTCTCTTTCCAGTTTTAGCAATAAATATTTTCTAATATTTCTAATATTTTCTAAGTTGTGAGAACAACTGATTTGTACAATTCGGCCAATGATGTTAACTAGAGCTTTTGTCAGAAATAATTGATTTATGAATGTTCACTGCATACCGAAAAATGTGATACTCCATTACCCAAATCCCCCTATTTCTGCAGTTTGGGGCCAAAAAATCAACCCAAGGCTTTGAAAGAAGTCCACATAAATGAAATATATTCATGTTTCAATGTTGTAGTGATACCAAACTTAAAATACTGATGCAAAGGACAGGGATAAGTTTCAATTTACTCAAAGGAATTTATCTATATTTAAGTATAATGCAAATGATATTAAGGATTTACTGGCCTTTTGAGGTATAAAATTGGTTTTGTGGTTGTGCTGAATAAAATCTTATAGAGACACACTCTGATATAATTACAAATGAAATGGTATGATTTGATTTAAAAAATCTGGGGTGGTGGACATTGGGTTACGGTCAGGAACCACGCAGGTGCAGGTCTGGAGTTTTACCCAATTTACAAGCTAGACTAGTAGCTACTCTGTTACTGTTTCATAGGTGCTGATAGAAGACACAAGACTCCTGGGTCAGACACAAAGGACTTCAACCACAGCAAAAGCAGTAGCCAGAGCTTCATGTTGGTTTGTAACAGTTCCTTATGCCCTCAAGTTTCCTGGGTGTGATTCGAAAACGCTGACCATAGTTGTCTGCTTACAGTGTTTCATTATCAGAGGGGAACACTAAGCTTGGGAGATTCCATTTTTATAGCAAGTGGAAGTTAAGTCTGCCTTTTGTCCGAGGGGAGACAATACTTCATCCCTCAAGGTTTCTTGCTGAAAACACAACTGAACAACAGCCCAAGTGAATAGCAGGTAGGGTGTTGAATTCTTGGTATATCCAAGAACTTTCAGGGACACACAGGGTCCATGGCATAACATATACTATCTCGTTACTTTATGTTTGAAATTATTATAGAATTATTATCTAATTGTAATGTAAATAAACGTTTTAAAAAGAAATGTACATCTGAGTTTAATATATTTGAAAATGCATGCAACGTTAGCTAGCACAGGTGTGTTAATGGCTACGATTATAACCAAATTTCTTTCTCAGGAGCCCTGTACACTCCAAATGCTTTATTTTTATTTTTTTATTACCATAAAAGGAATATACTTTTGGCCACCCAAAAGCCAACAATGTAGAAGAGTATAAAGTGAAAACTAAGAGACTCTGCTGTAGCTGCCCCTAATATAGGGGCACCTGGCTGGCTTGGTCAGTAGAGTGTGTGACTCTTGATCTCCGGGTCATGAGTTCAAGCCCCATCCTGGGTGTAGACCTTATTTAAAACAACAACAACAACAACAACAACAACAAACAGCTCTGATATATTCTTACAGAAATGTTCTATGCTTACATAAGCATATGTACAAACACATGGTCTTTTAAAGACACAGTTGGAATTATAAACATACAATCATAAAACATGACTTTTTAAACTCAACATTTCCTGGATATTTTTCAGTGTTTGCACACTAGACCTAACTCATTCTTTTAAATTGCTGCATACTACTTCGTTTAATTGATGTTATTATGGACTGATTTGTGTCCCCTCTAAATTCATATGTTGAAACTCTAGCCCCCAGTGGGACTGTATTTAGATAGGGTCTTTAGGGGGGTAATTAAGGTTAAATGAGGTCATAAGAGTGGGACTCTAATCTGATAGGACTAGTGTCCTTAAAAAAGGAACAGACACCAGAGACCTCTCTCTCTCCACACAATCACAGAGGAAAGGTGACGTGAGGGCACAGGAAGAAGGCAAACACCTGCAAGCCAGGAATAAAGGCCTCAGCAGAAAGCAACTCTGATGGCACCTTGACCCTGGACTTCTAGCCTCCAGAACTATGAGAAAGTAAATTTCTGTTGTTTAAGCCGCCCAGACTGGGGTATTTTATTATGATAGCTGAAGACTAATACAGATACATTCTATTTAATGCAACCAGCCTCTTAATAAGGGATAGGTAGGTTTTTTAAAAAAATATATTACAAATAGGGACGCCTGGGTGGCTTGGTCAGTTAAGTGTCTGCCTTCAGGTCAGGTCATGATCCCAGGATGCTGGGATCGAGTCCTGCATTGGGCTCCCTGCTTGGCGGGGAGTCTGCTTCTCCCTCTGCCGGCCACTCCCCCTGCTTGTGCGTTCTCTCTGACAAATAAATAAAAATCTTAAAAATATGTATATTACAAATAATGCAGCAATGAATTTTTTTTTTTTTTTTAAGATTTTATTTGGGGGAGAGAGAGAGCACACACAAGCAGGGGGCGGGGCAGAGAAGGAGCAGCAGACTCCCGGCAGGGAGCCCAAAGTGGGGCCCAGTGCAGGGCCCAATGTGGGCCTCGATGTGGGGCTCCATCCCAGGACCCTGGGATCATGACCTGAGCCGAAGGCAGACACTTAACCGACCGAGCCACCCAGGCGCCCCAGCAATGAATTTTCTTACATATATATGGAGATATGGTTAGATAAACTCCTAGAACTGAAATGAGTCAAAGGGCATGAACATTTTAAATCTGACACTGCCAAACTACCCTCTGAATAAGTACTACCAATTTACAGTTCCCGCAATAGTGTATGAGTGCTTGTCTCCCAAGTGGAAGTGCCCATTCAGAATTTACTCAGCACCTACTTCTCAACAGTGCCAGATCCTGTGCAAGGTGCTAAGGAGACACTGGTGACAAAGAATTAAGTCCCTACCCTCAAGACCTTTATTCTAGGGGAGAAACAAGCAGTAAGTAAGGATAACACAAATAAATACACAAGGTGGTCTGGGAAGCAGTCTCTGAGATAACATCTGAGCAGAAACCCAGATGAAGAGAGAAAACAAATCTTACAAATCACTTGAAGGAAGAATGCTAAGTGGGTCCCATAGTTTTAACTGTCTTTAAAAAATAAGCACAGTTGCGGGGTGCCTGGGTGGTTGGTTGGGCATCTGACTCTTGATTTCGGCTCAGGTCATGATCTCAGGGTTGTGAGATCAAGCCCTGTGTCAGGCTCCACGCTTAGCGCGGAGCTTGCTTGAGATTCTCTCTCCCCCTCTATTCCTCCTCCCACGTGTGCTCTCTCTCTCTAAAATAAATAAAATGAATAAATCTTAAAAAAAAGCAAAGTTGCGGGGCGCCTGGGTGGCTCAGTCAGTAAAGCGTCTGCCTTTGGCTCGGGTCATGATCCCAGGGTCCTGGGATTGAGCCCCGCATCGGGCTCCCTGCTCGGTGGAAAGCCTGCTTCTCCCTCTGCCTGCAACTTCCCCTGCTTGTGCTCTCTCTCTCTGTCAAATAAATAAATAAAATATTAAAAAAAAAAAAAAAAGCAAAGTTGCAATTCTACTCCTAGGTATGTACCCCCAAAATAAAAACAGTTGTTCCAGCCAAAACGTGCACACCAATGTTCATGGCAATGCTATTCCCAATAGCCAAAAGGCGGAAACCCAAGTGCCCAGCAACATATGGATGAACAAACAAAATGGAATATTATATTATAAATATATTATAATAATGTACTGGGGGCCTGGCTGGTTCAGTTGGTACAGCATGCAGCTCTTGATCTCAGAGCTGTGAGCTCGAGCCCCATGCTGGGTGTAGAGATTACTAAAAAATTAAAAAGAAAAAAGAAATGGGGGCGCCTGGGTGGCTCAGTTGTTAAGCGTCTGCCTTTGGCTCAGGTCATGATCCCAGAGTCCTGGGATTGAGCCCCACATCGGGCTCCCTGCTCGGCAGGAAGCCTGCTTCTCCCTCTCCCACTCCCCCTGCTTGTGTTCCCTCTCTCGCTGTGTCTCTCTCTGTCAAATAAATAAAATATAAAAAAAAAAAAAAGAAAAAAGAAATGAAGTACTGACATATGCCACAAAACAGACAAATCTTGAAAACATGATGCTAACTGAAAAAAAGTCAGATATAAAAGGCCACGTTATATGATTTCATTTACATGAACTATCTGGAATAAGAAAATCCATGGAAACAGAAAGCAGATTAGTGGTTGCCAGGGACTGTTGCTGGGGAGGGTGGGAGGAGGATGGGGAGTGACTGCTTAATGGGTACACATGGGGCTTCCTTTTGGGGTAATGAAAATGTTCTGGAACTAGACAGTACTGATGGTTGCACAACATGTACATGTACCAAATGTCACTGAAATGTACACTTTAAAGTGGTTAAAATGTCAAATTTTTTTTTTAAAGATTTTATTTATTTATTTGAGAGAGAGAGAATGAGAGACAGCACGAGAGGGGGGAGGGTCAGAGGGAGAAGCAGACCCCCGCTGAGCAGGGAGCCCGATGCGGGACTCGATCCCAGGACTCCAGGATCATGACCTGAGCCGAAGGCAGTTGCTCAACCAACTGAGCCACCCAGGTGCCCTAAAATGTCAAATTTTATGTTAGGTATATTTTGCCACAATAAAAGATAATACATTAAAAAAAAAAAAAGCAAGGCTGAACTTTTCTCTTCCTAAACCTAAGGGCCATATGCAATGCTTTTTTTGCTCACTTCCTATTCATGCCCAATACCCATTTTTTATTGCATTATGGACGTTAAAATATTAATCTGGAAATTCTTTGCATATTAAGTAAATTAATTCCCCACCTTAATAAAAACCAGAGTTTATGGAATTTTCCATATTTACATAGAAATCTGAATAAGCACCAGTTAACTGTAAATGGAATTTTTTTTTTTAAAGATTTTTTTAAAGATTTTATTTATTTGAGAGAGAGAGAGGTAGCCGGAGAGAGCAAGAGCAGGGAGGAGAGGGAGAAGCAGGTTCCCTGCGAGGAGGGAGCCCAACATGGGTCTCTATCCCAGGATCCTGAGATCACAATCTGAGCCGAAGGCAGATGCCCAACTGACTGAGCCACTCAGGCACCAACCCCCCTTTTTTTTTTTTTTTAAAGATTTTATTTACTTATTTATTTGAGAGAGAGCAAGAGAGATCACAGACGGAGAGGAAGAGACAGAAGCAGACTCACTGTTGAGCAGAGCCGGATGTGGGGCTCAATCCCAGGATCCTGAGATCATGACCTGAGCTGAAGGCAGATGGTTTAACTGACTGAGCCACCCAGGTGCCACTGTAAATGGAATTCTGTCTAGAGTAATGAAATTTCAGAACTGAAATGGCCTGAAAAGTCATCTGGTTCAACTTTGTTCTGACTTAAGAATCTTCTTAACTCTACAGTATATTTTGCCAACTACTCCGCTCTGACTTTGACAAAGCACAGAAAGGGAGTATTTAGCCTTTTTTGAAAACCTACTTTGAAGTAGGTTAGTCTGGGGTAATAAACATAAGGGGGGAAAATGCCACTCAAACTAGGCAACTGAAGAAGAGTTTACAAATGGGACTACTGACAGAAAGTGTGGGCAGGTTAAAGGAATACTGTGGGGCTAGCAACACAGAATCTCCTGCAGGCACATAGAAACAGTAGCGTGGAGCTGTAAGGGAGGTCTTTGATCCCACTTCTCGTGGCTATAGATCCCATGAGTTATTATAAAATTATGTTCTTCTTCCACCCTCTATTCTGTGGCTTGATGGCCTTCGTTACAAGTTCTACTTCAATATATAAAATAAAATTGGTTCTACCAACACCTCAACCTTAAGAAACTGAAGAAAAGTAACCTAAGTAGCATGAATCCACAGGACGAGAACCTGATGGAGGAAAGCCATTATCCAAACACTCCTTGTAGGGGCGCCTGGGTGGCTCAGTCGTTAAGCTTCTGCCTTCGGCTCAGGTCATGATCCCAGGGTCCTGGGATCGAGGCCCGCATCGGGCTCCCTGCTCCGCGGGAAGCCTGCTTCTCCCTCTCCCACTCCCCCTGCTTGTGTTCCCTCTCTCGCTGTGTCTCTGTCAAATAAATAAATAAAATCTTTAAAAAAAACAAACACTCCTTGGAGCACTTACCTGGCATTGGGACCCAAATATAACTCCAAGAGGCTGGCGTTCTAGTTGGGGAAGACAGATCAAAGATATACCTTGGGTGCTACGACATGGGGAAGAAACTGTTAGAGGGCCTTACATGGTCTGAGGAAGCGGAGTTTCTAGATAGAGATATTAGCAAAGAATGAAGTCTAGGGATTGGACTCAGGAAAATAAGGTAGTGATAAGAAAATGAGCAGGAAACAAGAGGGGAAATATATGGGAGAGGGAAAAAGACACTCATTGGCACTCACCTTATCTTATAAAGTGGATCACTTTATCAACTTCACCAAATACAGCCATTCATTAAGAATAGTTAAGGAGCGGTGCCTGGGTGGCTCAGTCGTTAAGCGTCTCGGCTCAGGTCATGATCCTGGGATCCTGGGATTGAGCCCCGCCATCGGGCTCCCTGCTCAGCGGGAAGCCTGCTTCTCCCTCTCCCACTGCCCCGGCTTGTGTTCCCTCTCTCACTGTGTCTCTCTCTATCAGATAAATAAATAAAATATTAAAAAAAAAAAAAGAATAGCTCAAGGAAAGGTCCTTCAGAAAGAAAACTAAAAATGGAAAATCTGCAGCAAGGAAAAGCACTATGAATGTTCCACTTGTGCCTCTTTTGCAAGGTTTCCCCTAGGTCTTAAGACTTGTTTACCTGCTTTTCTCATTCTGTCAGGACATCTTTTGCAGTAGGGGCATGTTCATCACTTAATGTTCCCAACAGCATTTCAAACATAATCTGTATGAAGTGGAATCCATCATCCCCGACTGCCCTGTCCCTTCATTATGGTAACGGTGCGCAATCCTTCCAGTCCCCCGGCACAGACCTCAGTCACCTTTCCACACACCTGTGGCCAGGGGTCAGCCTGGCGCTTTACCATCACCCTGTCATACCTCTTTCTTGCCTTTTTCACTCCTGAGCACAGCTGAATCCCTCGGTACCTCCTCATCTCACTAGTACCCTCACTTCTATTTTACCCTCATACTTTTAGAATAACCTTCCTGAAATCCGATGGTTCTTTCCTACTTAGAACTGTAAAAATAGTATCTTAGAAAGATAATTGTGTACAAATAAAGTTAACATCCCTTAGCATAGCATTCCCCGCTATACTTTTTTGTTCATCGCCTCTAAAGCTGGTACACATATCCAACCCTCTGGTCACACCAAGCTACTGCATATTCTTAGAAGTTGCCTTTTGTTCCACTGGTGTCTTTGCTTCTGTGGTTCCTTCTCCTTGATTTTCCTTTCTCTCAATCCTCTAACACTTGATATCTCCTCCCCAGCATTTATCACTTTCTTTTTGCCCCACACGATGTTCTCATCTTGTCTACCATGCCCTAAGCCCCTCGAGGGCAGGTTGTTGTATCCTCAAAACCTGCTTATATCAATTGCTATACAGTTCACTCAAATATCTGTACAGGGATCATTTCCCACACACCATAGCCCCGCACCATGCCCTGCTCAGAAAAGGTAATAATTATTTGAATGAGTGGATGATGCTCCACGCTCACCTCCCCCACCCTTCTGTCCAATGTAGAGAGAGAGAAAAAAAATACTTGTTGCATTTAATTGCTTGGACAAAAAAGACGGGATATGGCAAAATTCTTCATATATCCTGAAAGGCCACGTCTTAAAAGCATGTTCTAGGTCGTTCCAGCTGTAAAATCTTGACCCAGCCTCAGAGCAATCCCGTCTGAGTTCTCTCCTTTTGAAGTTGGATGCCACCGAACTCCCACAGGAGCCTCATCTAGAGGACCGCAGCATGTGACAGGGACAATGCTCCTTGCTCACTTCGGAGGCCGGGGGCGGGGGCGAGACCTCCAGAGCCGCCCAGCGGCATTCGGACCAGCAAGTGCCACCTTGTCCTTTCCCCAGCGTTGTACAGTTTACAACGTGCCATCGCGCCGGTCTCCTCCTAACAACGTCGTGAGGCAGAAATTCTCACCTCCCTAAAGCAACAGAAGATCGGAGGAGAGATGGAGAGGAGAAGAGGCGTGGCAACGGGCTGTGGCGGGGAAGGCGGGTGCAGGTCCGGAGCCCGAGCAGGATTTCGTTCCCGGCTCAGCCCTGACTGGCCGGGGGCCGCGGGGCGGGGGCGCAGAGGATGCGAGGGCCCTCCCGCTCTCACACTGCCGGATGCTGAGGCGCTGCGAGGGGGCGCGGTGTGAGGCCCCGGCCCCGGCAGCCCAGTCCCGCTCCCTCGGCGGCCCCACAGCAGCCCGCGCGCCCACCCCCTCGGCCGCTCTGCCGGAAGTCCCGCCTGCGCCCGCCGCGGCCACCCCCCATTGGGCCCAGCGCCGGGGTCTCGCCGCGGGTTGGCCGCCCAGCGGCATGAGCCCTGGGAGGCCCCTGTGAGCCCCGTGTGGGGGACCCGCTGGAGACCCGCTCAGACGCGGCGTTGGCGCAGGAGGCGGGGCGGGGAGCGCCGGGGCGGCCGGCGGGACTTCCGCCACGGGACCCGGAAGGGGCCGCGCCGCCGCTGGTGGGAGTTGTAGTCCGGCCGTGGTTGGGGGGGCCCGCGGCTCATGCGCGGTGCACCGAGGCTTGTTTCACATCTGTAACAACAGGTGAATTGGGCTTTTTATTCTCCCCTTTCGTGTCCTCTTGAGGAGCTTGCCGCGGCCGGGGGTGGTCGGCGCGAGGAGGGGCCCGGGTCCGACCGCCGGCTTGGCGGAGAGTGGGGCGGAGAAGCGGGCGGGCCCGAGGAGCAGGCCGGGCATCCTAGGCCTGCCCGCGAAGCCGGCCCGGCCGAGCCGTGGGCAGCCAGGCCTCGGCCTGCCGTTGCCATGGAGCCTGGGCGGGGGCGGGGGCCAGGCCGGTCCGCCGGGGCGGGCCTGGTAGCCAGGGGCTCCGCGGGAACCGCGGGAGAGGCCGCTTCATTGGCGCAACGACGCCTCCGCCTCAGGGGATGCTCGGTTCCCCGAGGCAGGGCCTGGAGGAAGCCCCCGGAGTGCCCCGGGACCTTTGTCTGTGCCCCGTGCCGCCTGGACCGTTCGTCCAAAGGGAGGCCTGGTGCATTCTGGCCCCCCTGGTTTGCCCCTTTTTGCACCGACCTTGTCACTGGGGGAGGCCAAGGGGTGAGGTGTTCTTTGTTTGCTGGTGGTGACTTGCCCCATTTCGCAGGGGAAGACCTAATGCATGTTGGGTCCTTTGTTTGCAGTGAACTGGAGTCCCAGGGGTCCTCAGAACCCCCAAGCCCGGAGTATGGCGTCAGCATGCTGTCTAGCTAGTCCTCGTGTAGCAACATTGGTCACCTTAATTGTGATGTTGCAAGACAGAGATTGTCCCACTTTGCAGCCCCAATCCACAGGGGCTTGCCATACACTGTAGCAGGTGGACTGCAGTGGCCAGGTGCACTCTCAAACTGTTTTCGGTTGCAACTTACTGGCCAGAGGGAAAGGAGACAATATCTGATGGTTTCCCTTGCAGTTTCTTTGAAAGCAATGAAACCCCTGTCATTGTGGGTCTTGACTGTATCTCACAATTTACACTTAAATCTTGGAGTGTTGGAGTTTCCAGGAGGGAGGCCTCTTTTCCTGATGGAGTTTATGATAGTGCTCTTTATTTGTAGAGCTGTTTAAGATGCAGGAAATACATCCTTTGCTGCATTTTTTTTTTTTTTTTTTTACCTGTGTAGGTTGTCGTTTTACCTCCAAAAGATATTTATTCTCCAAGTGTTTTAAATTATGTAGCCATGGTCCAAAGTTTATCAGTTGGATCCATCTTGCCCCTTTCAACCTTTGTATCACTCTAAAATATTATTTCCAGGAATGAACCATGGGACATCTAGGCAACAGCATAGTATCATGGAAATAAGAAAGATAGTGTAATATAAGCATGGAAAGCTTTGGAGTCCAGTACCTAAGCTGCAGACTTCCATTCTGTCCTGAGTCAGCTATGGGGTCTTGGACAAGTTGTATGACTTTCTCTGGGAAAATCTGCCTCAATTTCCTTCTCTGGGAAATATAATTTCAATCTCCCTGGTTCGTTGCATAGATTAAGTGCTATAAAGTCTATGGAAGTACTTTGTGAACTATAAAAATGGCATTCAACATTTAGTTGTTACTTTCCTAATCTGGAAGAGCTTCTTTATCTACCTTAGATAGGGTCATATTAGAGTCATTATGGGATTAGAACTCAGAACTGAAGCCGGTTTTGCTCTGGGCTTGGAGAAAATGCTTTCAGGGCTACAAGCCCCTCTTTTTTTTTTTTTTTAAAGATTTTATTTATTTATTTGAGACAGAGAGAATGAGAGAGAGAGCACATGAGAAGGGGGAGGGTCAGAGGGAGAAGCAGGCTCCCTGCCGAGCAGGGAGCCCGATGCGGGACTCGATCCAGGGACTCCAGGATCATGACCTGAGCCGAAGGCAGTCGCTTAACCAACTGAGCCACCCAGGCGCCCAGGGCTACAAGCCCCTCTTTACCATGACATCTTTTTCTTGGTATCTTACAGGTGTCGGTGTAGGGCAGCTCACAGTTTGATGGGTCGTGAGTCTGTCATGGCGGGTCCTGAAGTGAGGCCAGTGTGTCCAGTGTGTGCTTCATGCCATTAACAAAACTTGTCCTTGTTGTTAGAGTTAGTAAATGGATTTCAGTGGTCTGCAACAACTTTATTTTCCCTGTGGGGCCCGTCACTTTAGTGACCCAGCCTTGTATTTTCTAGGAGGAGGCCCAGCCTCGTGATGAGGAATAGCAAGGAGAGAATTCAGCTCCAGTTCAAAAGCCTACAAAATCTGAGACTGTCACTGCTCGTGTAAGGTAAGTTGATTTAGCCATGCACACAGAACAGTGGCGGACCTCATGCTTAGCCACGCTGTAAAGCAAAGGCACGTATTAAATCCATTTGTGGCTGTCTTGGAAGAAGGGTATGATTTTTAATTAGTCATTATGGAATCTCTCTGTCCTTGAATCATCCCATAGTGACTCTACCTGGACTTAAGTGGTGTTTCATTATGCAAGAACTCTTGACATAATATTATTTTACTTATCTTTGAATTATTTAAGAGAAACACTGAATCATAAAAGTTTCCAACATAATTATATTTCAGGGAACTCAGCTTTCTTTTCAGTCTCTATGAAATGTTCTAGAGCTCAGTGAAATATCTCTAAAACATCCTATCTTGAATATCATACATATCTTTTAGACTGATACAGGAAAAGATAGTGTTATGTGAGCCTTGGAGAGGGTCGGGGACTTTTTAAAAGCAGAGCAGTCTGTTTACAAGCAAATTAATTTACTCTTTCTTAGCAAGAAAGTATTGTCTCTCAAATAATAATCACTTAGATGGTTTAGATTTTTTTTTTTTTAAGATTTTATTTATTTATTTGACAGAGAGAGACACAGTGAGAGAGGGAACACAAGCAGGGGGAGGGGGAGAGGGAGAATCAGGCTTCCCGCAGAGCAGGGAGCCTGATGTGGGACTCGATCCCAGGACCCTGGGATCATGACCTGAGCCAAAGGCAGACGCTTAACCGACTGAGCCACCCAGGCGCCCCAGATGGTTTAGATTTTATAGTATTCAGTTTTTCTTTAAGATTAGAATCTCAAATTATACCCTTTTTTTAAAAATTTGGAAAGAAGGAGTCTATAGAATATAACTTCTTAAAATGAATTGTATCATTGTTGATATTGTATTGAAGTTTTCCCTCTGAGCTACCATATCCTATTGGCTGAAATTTCTGGCATCCCTGGGGGAGAGGAGGCCATCAGGGCAGACCTGCTATGGACCTGAAAGATTCGGCCCCAGGTCATCCCTCCACCTCCATCTCCCCGCCATTTGAGAATTAGATGGAAAAGCAGTCAGGAGCAGGAGTATAGGCCCTATTAGACTCCTTGTAATATTGGACATTATCCTGGTTTGCTAAAACATTGTGTAGATGTTTTTGTTTTTTAATTTTTTAAGTTTTTAAAAAGATTTTATTTATTTATTTGAGAGAGAGCATGAGCAGGAGGAGGGGCAGAAGGAAAGGGAGGAGCAGATTCCCCACGGAGCAGGGAACCCAACGTGGGGCTTGATCCCAGGACCCTGAGATCATGACCTGAGCCGAAGACAGATGCTTAACCGACTGAGCCACCCAGGCGCCCCACAGTGTGTAGATGTTTTTAAACTGAGGCCACATAAGGTTACTGCACCAACACAGGAATACTACTACATTCTTAAAAACATCTATAAGTGAGCTTGAGTGGTTTTTTTTTTTAAACAAAATCATTAAGCCAGAGGTGTTACTTATCTCTGCGTGTGTGTATGTTTTAAGGTTCTAGGTATACTCCTCAGTTAAATGAACAAAATGTACCAAAACTTTTTTCCAACAGTTGAACTTTAACTTAATATTTGTTATTTAATAGACTCCACCATGAAAAGCTTTTTATTTTGAATTACGATACAGTTACTCTTTGATACTGCCGTCAAGTCCCATCTCTAGGGGCTTGACTGGGTTTTGTGAAAGCCCCGTAAACTAGTTTGTCCATAGGGTAGTCATCAGTCCCGCTCGCTGCTGCCACATGAGAAAAGGGGTCCATTTAGAATTTCCTTTCTTCCCAGAAGTCCCAGGAAAATTGCAAGTATTGTGATGAGGTGGAAATATGTCTCTCCGGATGAAATGTATTTCGTTCTGTAGAGCAGGGTTCAGGGAGTTTAGGACAGAAAAAAGAAGAAAGCTCTCAATGAGAAAGAAACAAAGCCATGTAATAAAGCCATAGTTGGCCCTTCCATCCTTACGACTGGGAGCAGCAGTTGGGGCTCATTAGTGAAAAGCTTCATTTTTCTCGCCTTCTGGACAGCGCTGTCTGTGTTATTGAAGTCTTCTCTGTGGGATCCTGGACCAAGAATAGTAACCATTGCCTCTCGACCCTCCTTTTTAGGATTCCAGCCTTCCCTCCTGGCCAGAAATGTTCAGCCTGGACTCATTCAGAAAAGGTAAGAACGGAGCTGTGCTTGTGACCTCATGCCCTCCCTCCGTGTGATGGGCAGCTGTGAGAGCTGCGGAGATCCCTTACCATTGTGGAGCCCTTAGACCCCTTCTTTGCATGACTTACCAGAGTCCTTTCTCTGCCTTCCCCTTGCACGGTGCTTACGACCTGGGGCTGACTCCTTGGCCGAGTCCCTCTGTTTGTTTGCTGCCCCTCCCTCTGAATATCCTCTCACATGTACTCGCTGCTCATTGGATTCCCATCTGTTTTTCTAAGTCAGTGTTTTACCCCATTTCCTCCATGAACCATTCCTGATTCTATCAGCCAAAGGCAGTCTCTCCCCTCTCTCTGATTTTCCTCAGCACCGTGTCTGTACTTTCTTGCACTTAGTCTGTTCTGAACTAATTGTCGTATCTCTAGACTAGAAGCTCCCTGAAGCCAGGGCCTGTCGTGCTCCTTTATCATCTGTGACACCTGGCACAGCCTTCTGCACGGGGTAGGCCTCAGCAAACGCTGGGGAAGGTGGATTGAGTCATTGCTATATTAGTGGTCATAGAAACTGTGGCAAATTTTGGAACCCGTGCTCTCCGGCAGCTGGGGTCAGAGGATTGTGTAAGCAATGGCAGAATTGAGCCATGGCTGGGCCGTAGGGTAGCATTCATTCCTGCTTACACGGAGCTGTAAGCTATAGCTGGGGAAGCCTTCAAGGACCACATTCCAGAGGGCTTCGCGTATCTTAGGAGCATGACTTTCCTCCTCTAAGGGACCAGTGAGTAACAGGCCTGTTACCTGTGTTGATGGTGACTGTGAGACTCCTTTCTGAGCATATTTTACAAATCAGTGAGAACCATAATAGACCTTCCATAACCGCTGATTTAAAAGGTCCTCCCCTGGGGGCCTCGGGCTGGCTCAGTCAGTAGAGCATGTGACTCTTGATCTGAGGGTGGTGAGTTTGAGCCCCATGTTGGGTTCCCCACAGGGTATGGAGCCTACCAAAAAAAAAAAGAAAAAAGGTCTTCCTCCCCATGGTGGCTCCTCTCCCACTTATGTTCCTAGAGGCCTGGAAAACCTTGGCTGAGTGGTGTCCTGTTGAATGGGGTCAGAAGGAGGGCTGGATGTACCAGGGCACTCAGAACAGCCTCTTCCTGCCTCCTTATTTGTTTGTTTGTTTTTTAAAGATATTATTTATTAGACAGAGAGAGAGGAGAGAGCAGAAGCAGGGGAGAGCAGCAGAGGGAGAGGGAGAAGCAGGCTCCCCGCTGAGCAGGGAGCCCGATGGTGGGGCTCGATCCCAGGACCCTGTGATCATGACCTGAGCTGAAGGCAGATGCTTAACTGACTGAGCCACTCAGGCGCCCCCTCCTTGTTTGTTTTTAGCCACTCTGTTTTCATAATGCGTGAAAAAATTAATCTCTATCGTCCTGGTTTCATTGGTTAACTGACTGGAAATATTGGGTTTGAGATTAGTGCAAACAGCATATTTTGAGCTGAAAATTAAGTACACTTCGTGTTTACTTATTAATCAGTGGGCTTTGTTGTCCACCCACTTGTGAAAGTTGGATGAAAATAGGTTCTCTCATGGTGGGAGTGTCTGAATGAACAGCACTGATTTTGTAAAGAGATGGAGAGCCCAGTAAAAATCATAATCCTCCTTTTTTCTGTGTTATTTCACTCCCACGTGATAGGGAGATGGTACCAGCGGAGAGAGTTGTGGCAAAATTCCTTTAGAGCATTTGTGATTTTCTTTCTAGGCTGGGGATTGATTTGTTCGAGAGGCTTTTCGTCAGGGGTGATGTTGTTAGCATTCAGTTTCATGGGAGTCAACATAGCCTCACTGTGCAAAAATTCTGAAGCCAGATGCCTGGTTCACATCATACTCCTGCACCCTTGCTGGCCAAGGCTGGAGGCAGGTGATTGGGCCTCTGTGCCTTCATTTCCTCATGATGTAAGTAGGCCGGATCTTAGTACCTGCCTTACAGGGTTGTTCTAAGGATCAGATGAGTTAATACATATAAAGAGCTTAGAACAGGGCCTGACACCTGGTAGATTCACAATCTGTGGTATTAAGTAGCTTCAGGACATAATAATCAGACATAGTCTGATTTGGGGCCTTGCTTTCCACACAGGTAAGTGTTATATTCTTACCAACACCCATCTTATGCTTGAAGGTCTCAGGGAAAACCGTTAATCAGAAAGAATTTACTGCCTTGAATACTTTCCTTCAGGCAAACCTACCTTTTCTTTTCTGACTATAAGGCTCAATGCCCTTTCCTGTCTTCTGAATGCTAGTATCACTTGTGGTTTGCACCATGACCTCAGCAATTGGTCATGTGTGGCCTTGTGACATTTTTATTGTCCTATAGGACTGTTCTTTATCTCTTATCTAGTTTTTATGTTTCTTTGCTCCTCATGATGAGATTATGAGCTCCCTAAGGTGTCATGAATCCTGAGGGGAAATGTCACATGGTGTCAAGCTTGAGTCAGACTCTCTGGGGTTCATATCTCATCCCCATTAACACTAGCAAGGTATTAACTTACCTGATCCCGTTCCCCAGCCCCTATACTCAGAGGTATAACGAAGATTAGAGGTGATATAGGAAAAGCACTTGGCTGTGGTCTGTCTCCAGCCCTTAGTCTTAAATCGGCAGGCCCTTGCTAAATGTGAGTAGATGGATCTCTCTGGGGTGCATCCCTGCAGCTGGTGTTTTGCCAGAGAGTGACAGCCTGGCCTTAGCGTGCGGCGTGCTGTGCGGCTGCGCGAGTGAGCACCTGTGTGGGAGACACTGGTGTGGAGACAGCTCTGTGTCAGAGATGCTTTCTTGCACTCCGGCGCTTAGAGTCTCAGTGGGGCGGGCCACCGGATGCTTCTGAAGGTACGAGCTAGAGCAGTTCCCTGCAGCTTTGTGGACCGTGGCCCGCTGGGTCTGTGGCTGCCATCTTTCCTCTTACGTAATTCAGCGGAGCAGCCCGCCCCGCCCAACTAGCGCGCTCGTGTGCCTGGTAAGTGGCCTGTTACTGCCTTTGCTGGCTTCTTAACACAAGTTTCTTGTCTCTCGGAGGTAATGCCATCAGGATCAGGCCACAGAGAGCAAGCTGAGTCTTCTACAGTCAGCACAAAACTTGGAAAAACACTAGATCAACAGCAAGAATGTGCCATTTTCCTCCAGCTCCATGGTCAGAAGAGGGCTCACTTCTCCCCCTCCCAGTTACTGAAAATGCTTAAGGAAACAGATAATCATCAAATCATTTCTTTCTTTTTTTTTTTTTTAAAGATTTATTTATTTATTTATTTGGCAGAGAGAGACACAGCGAGAGAGGGAACACAAGCAGGGGGAGTGGGAGAGGGAGAAGCAGGCTTCCCGCCGAGCAGGGAGCCTGATGTGGGGCTCGATCCCAGGACCCTGGGATCATGACCTGAGCCGAAGGCAGATGCTTAATGACTGAGCCACCAGGTGCCCCAAATCATTTATTTCTTTTTTTTTCAATCCAGCATCCCTAGTTATGAATGAGAGCCCTTCTCAAACAGGACTGGCGAGGTTGAGCTGGTCATTTTCCACCTTAGTTTCAAGATAAACCTTGATCCTAGGCACTTTGTTCCGGAGGACCCTACAGGCATTTCTGCCGTAACGCTGGACGTGTTTTCTGCAGAATCACACCCCTCTCGTATCATAAGAGGGCTCGTGGGAGAAACAGAGCCGAGGCAGTACAGCGCAGCTAGATGGCCCGAGTGTGCCGACGGCAGTCGCTGTCGCCTGGGAGGATGCTGTGGACAGCCGAGACTGGCGGCGCAGTGTAATGCTAAACATGTGCAGGGCGTGTTCCCACGGGCACAGAGCTGGCAGTGCCGAGGCCGCGCGGGGGGCAGGGGGCTCTGAGCCTGTGGGGCTGCCAAGAAGGTGCGCGTGCAGCTGGTAGTGTGGGGGAGGAGGACCTCGCTGCAGGGACTGCGTGTTATATATATGTACGTACACATATATATAAAAGGGTCTTTTATTTTCTTCTTGAAAATTATAATTCTATCTTTGCTGTTTCAGTTCCCTTGCTTTAGAAAAATCACATTTGACCTGAGGGTTCTCATGTTTTACTGATATCATTTCCTCATGTACCAATTACATATGAGCCAATTTGCATTATGGAAATGGACATGATGGTAGCAGAACAGAATGTTGCTCAAGTGTGTCGTGTGGGTGGGTGTCTCTCCCTGTTCCTCTCCTGCCCCGTTTATCATATTGAAACCAGTGGGGCAAAGAGAGCAGAGAGCTCATGTACCTCCCCCCCCAGACCCAGTGATTCGCTGATGTCTTCACCACGTAGGTGGTGTTCGACATGTGAACCTTACTTCTTGTACAATCCCACCTTCCCGTGCAAAAGTGATGTTCATGCATATCAAAGTTTTGGAACTTCTTAAAAACATACTTTATGGGTCACTGATAAGTAGTATTTAGTCTCCAAATGAATGGAAGTATTTGGAATGGCAAACCATTGACTTCTATAAAGATAGAGAAGGCTGGTCTTGGCTTAGGGAGGACCCCAACAGTCAGTTGGTCCTTTTCTTGCCCATTTCTTAGAGGGACAGAGTAATTTGAGACCTGGTCGCTAAAATGGCCATCTGGGAACCAAGAGCAGACCCAGGGATAGCTACCATAAGCAGAAGACAGACAAGGGGATTTACATGGTACCATGGTTTTCCAGTTTTCAACTGTTTTCTTGTTTGATCCTCACCACTCACGACTATAGAGAAGGAAGTGGGATGGGTGTTTGACTCCCCCAAGGTGGCTCAGGGAACAGGGATAGTTTGAGGGCTGTTTTGAGAGTCAGGAAGGGATCTCTACAAATTTGTTGCGTATCCCATCTACGTAAGACAATTGCCTTCTTTCTGTGTGGGATTTGTGGGACTGTTTCTCAGAGCCTGTGACTGGCTGCACGTACCATCCGGCAGCCCTGCTGCCCAGAGCTCCTCCCAGTCACTCTGGGGTGAGTCAGGCCAGGGGTCTGTAACTGTGAGGTGTGAGAACATGCCACCTTGATGCCCTCTCTCTTTCCCCAGATCGGGCCCAGCACAGGCAGCGTCAGTGCAAACTTCCCCCACCCCGCCTTCCACCCATGTGTGTCAACCCTGCCCCTGGAGGGACCATCTCTCGAGGTAAGGGAGGAGCCTTGCCTCCAGCATCAGCTTGGTCCAGGGTCTGTGGGGAGGCGGGTGGCAGTGGGAGCCCGGGTGCCAGGGTCACGGTCCTCTGGAAAGCAAGAGAGGAGGAGTGGGGCTGGCGGAGCTGTTGGAACCCTCAGGGAGAGATCATTTGGAAAGGTCTGGGTTATTTTATGATCCTTGGCCCCCTGGCTTAGACCCCGTGGTCTCCTCGGGCTTCCTCGTGTGACCAGGCATACAGCCTAGGCTCAGTCTGGGGGTTCAGCACCAGCACCAGAATCTGCAGGGCTTGGATCTTCTAGGCGGTCCCTGGCTCGGGCGGTTCAGAAAGCACAGGGTGCCTGTAGCAGGGCCAGAACCGAGAACCCTCGCCATGCCCCGTGTCCTCCATCTTGGAGGCTCTGGGGCTGCCTGGCAGATCCCCTCCTCACCTCCGCCTCCCCCCCAGCTCCTCAAAGCACTTTACTGACATTAAAATCTGTCTCTCAGTCCATTTGGCAGGGTAGGCTCTCCTTGTGATTGGGGAGGATGTCAGAGCACCCGGCCAGGTGATTGCTCCCCTCAGGTTCCACTGGTACCCAGGGATGGGGCCAGTAATGGGACCCAGGGAAGCATCGCTGCCTGTGAGTGTCTCCGCTCCTCCCTCAGACTTAGATCTTTTCCAGGTCTGCTAAGACCAGTGCTCCTGGTGGCTTCTTGTTTGTCCTCCGACAGCCGCCCCTCTTGCCCCGTTGGCTGTCTGTTCACACCCCGATGCCAGTTGCCTAGCGGAAGAACACTATTCTAGGTCATAGAGTCTTTGCCTCATGTGGAGACAGCATGTCCACTTTAGGTTCTGTCTGTAAAGTGCTTTGAAGGTCAAGAGTTCAGGGAGGGTCGGGGAGCACAGAGCACCTCAGTTTCAGCAGCCCACGCTGCTGCCCTGTTCCCACGCCGTGTCCACGCGCAATGCCTTCCTGCTGCAGTGGCCCCGACTGCAGACAGCAGCATGGGAAGAGAGACTTCCAGCCCCTCTGACCATTTGACTTAGGTGTTAAAGAAATGCCACCCCCCTACCGTTGCCAAAACAAGAGTTGATTGCCCTTTTTTTTTTCTTTCTTAAAATGCCCTGTAACTCGAAAAGGCTGAACGTTAACATTTCCAACATGGCAGGTGAGTGGCTCTGAGAGTGTCAGATGTGCTTTGGCTAAGCTTAAAGATGGTTAGGTGGGATGAACCAGGCAGCACGGCTAGGCAGTGCCTCCTTGAGCACATGCAGGGGAGAAGGCTGCTGTACTTGGGGGGCAGCCGCTCCTGGTGGGGGACAGTCCCCGCACTGTCTTCCCTGGAGGAGCTCAGGGCCCCCCCCGGCCCCCCCCGAGCCTGATTGTCTCCTCACAGCTGCGCCTCCAGGAGGCATCCATGGGTGTATGCATCTTTGCCTCCTCTCTCTCTCTCTCTCTCTCTCTCTCAACCTAAAAAGGGTTCTTGCCTCCATTTCTTCATCCCAGAAGCAACAGACCTTTTAGTGCACACATGACTGTTGGGCCTTTCTGCCATGCTTTCTGATTCCCTAGTGACTTCACTGGTGCCTCTGCCTTTAGAAGGAAGCGTGTGTGGCAGAAACAGTCTCTCTGGTGTTCAGATAGGAAGACTGCGCTCACAAAATGGTGGCCACTTGAATAGGTTACAGTGCCTATCAGAGTCAGATTTGGAATTGGAACAAACTCTCACCTCCTTTGCCAGTCTCCCCCCACTCTACCGCCAGCCTCTTACCAAGGCCTCCTTGGTAAAGGGTGAGGAAATTCAGAGCCTCTTCTGTCGATCTTTCCCTCCCACCCTGATCTGAGACCTAGAGCACCGGAAAGCAATGTGGAATAACAGCCCTTCTGGCAGGATCCTTCCTAGGACTAGTCCCTCCTGTCCGTTCCCTCATGCACATGTGTCCCCTCTTCTTGGTATGGTGGTTTACCTCAAGGGACCCTGTGGCTTTACGGATGTGGACAGAAAAGCCCTGAGGATGCATAGAGCGGTCAGGGTGGCCACCTGGCTCCTGCAGATCCCTTTGCCTTTCTCGTTGCCAGCCAAGGGGACCATGTCTTGCCATTTTGACCATCCACAAAATCTAACTGTGGTTGAAGACACTGACAGAATGTTGACTGAGATGTTCCCTCTCACTACCCCCACCCCCAGAAATTCTCCAGTCTCCCCCAAGTCTGGACTATCTTGGGCTTCCTCTTGTTCCTTTCTCCTGGGACCTCTAAAGTTTAGGGTCCTAAAACATCCTCTTGTGTATTCAGCAGATCCTTCACACTTTAATTCCACACTCCCTGATGTTGTTGTTTAGCACATTTAGTACCAGATGTTGTGCTTGATTGGGAAATGAATGGAGAGATCCCTGAGCCAGTAAAACATTTCTTTTTTTTTTTTTTTTCAAAAGTTTCTTCCTTTTCACAGGCAAAGGAGTCAACTTTCTCTCCCCAAAGAATGGAGAGTGGAGGAGAAGTCTTTAATATTGGTGGAAAGGAAGAGGGCATACCTGAGCCCTTCTAACTTTCTTCAAAATTCTCTAAGGCAGGAGTCGGCAAACTTTCTTTCTTTAAGGGTCACAAAATACATATTCTAGGCTTTCTGGGCCATATGGTTTCTTTTGCAGCTCCTTCACTGTGCCATTGCAGTGTGAAAGCAGTGATGATACACAAACAATGAGCAGAGCTGTGTTCCAATAAAACTTTATTTATAAAAACTGGCAGTGGGTGGATTTGGTCTGCAGGCTGTAGTTTGGCAACCCCTGCGCTGGACCAATGGGGAGAAGATCACAAAACCAGAAAGTTTTTAAGATCCAGTGTAAGAGTTGCCCTCATTTTATAAGAGGCAGTGAGGTTTGTGGAAGTGAAATAGTTGCTCAAGGTGATACCAACTGTTAGAGCCCAAATGCAGTAAAGGAAATAGGAAAGGGGGTCAAGGAGCTCCCTGAGAATCAACTAGTTGGTTGGCATCACATGATGCTTTTTTTTTAAACATAAAATTTCAGACATCTGTTCGAAATACATTTAATAAAATAGAGAAAATAATATGGTGAACCCCAAGTACTTATCACCCTGCTTGACCAGTTAACAACTCATGGTCAGTCTTGATTTGTGTCTATCCCTCCACTTTGGCCCCTTTGGGAGCAGATCCAAAAAATCAGAGCATTCCGACCTTAGCCTGACTAAGTGGCTGTCGAACAGAGTGCTATACTGAGGACTTGCTGCAGCACCATGATGGGCCCAGGCCCTGCTTTCCAGGGGGGTGAGGGGGTGGGGGGGGCTTTCTGTCTAGGCTTTTGTCTCCTTCAGCTTTCAGACACCACCATTTTCAAAATTTGGCCTCAGCCCCTAATGCCATTATCAGGCTTGGTAAGCTTCTAGATTCTTTTGAGGGAATTTGGGCTGCTAACAGTCCTTGAAAACTACCCTGAAGCTGGGTGGATGCTTTGGCTTTTGGCCAATTAGAGTGACACTTGGCCAAAGTCAAAGCCATTGTGAAATCACAAGGGTCTCACCATCCCAAGGTGGATGATCTGGATAAGGGCGTGTGATATGGATGGTGGTGTCCCCTTGGGAGGTCAGATCACTGCCGCCAAGGTCACCTTCCCTTTTGCCCCTTTCCTGCTAAAAGCCCACTGAGGAGGGAATAGAGGAGTGGGAGTTGAAGCTGCCGCATCCAGCCCCGGGTCTGTTGTCTCAGACCTCAGTGGAGGGGCTTCTCTAACAGAGCACTCTGCAGAGCCGCCTTCCAGACATTCCCAGTTTATCCTGACCACAGTTGTACCAAATGAGATCAAGTATGTCCTCATTTTCCCAACTGATGAAACTGCCCAAGGTTCACAGCTGGCAAGTGACAGAGCTTGGACTAAGCCCAAGTATTAGGACTCATAGGCTATGTTCTTGCCATAGGCCAGCAGTTCTGAGTGAGGTCCCAGACCAGCAGTCTCATTATCATCTGGGAACTTGTTAAAAATGCAGATTCCTGGGTTCCACTCCAGACCTAATGAGTCAGAAACTTGGGGGTGGCTCCCAGCAGTGTTTTCACAAGCTCTCCAGGAGTCTTCAGAGTCAGATCTAGAATTATAAAACAAACACACAAACAAACCCTCCCTCCCAGTGTATCCCCAGCTGCCCTGCCAGCCTCTAACCAAGCCCCTTGCTGTCGCTGCCCCAGCATGCAGACTCTGTTAAACCCAGCTGAGCCAAATTTCTGTTCCTCAATGCCATACGAGGCAGAAGGGGAGCGAGCCTGGCTGGAACCCAGGCATAGTAGTTTGGAAATAGAATCCCATTTGGCTTTCAAACAAGTAAGGAGCAGCAGCTTCAGATTCACACTGCTGGACCAGCTCAGTTCTTGGGCACGTTATCCAAGTCTGGTCTTTTTCAACTTTGACTCCAGCCCTGGAATTAAAAGTGGTCTGCTTATGTTCAGGAGGTCTTGCCTGTCCCAGATCCGGATTCTTCATCAGGTTTACTTTGTAAGCCATGAAATGAGATGGGGGTGCCCTGGTTTAGTGGTTATCCTCCCTCTTCCGTCTGGAGTGCAAGCCAATTTGCCAGGGCATGTGAGAGGTATTTATGAGCAATGGGTGGGACCTAGAGGGAACCTGGAGTTCATCTCCTTGGATGGACGTTGATTGAGCTAAGGCCTGAACTTTTCCCAAAAAGTCCCTTTTCGTCTTCTTGCCCCCGATTCAGACGACGGGTCTGTGGGTTTGGCTTTGCCGGGGCAGTGAATTCAGCTGGGTGCCAGCCGTCCCAGGCTGCCCGCCAGGTGACAAGCCCAGGACGCGGGAGGCCCCTGCTGAGGAACCCGGGCGCTGGGACCGCCTCGGCTGGCCCCCGTCCCCGGTCCTCCCGGCCGCCAGGGGGCGCGCGGGCCGCTGCTCCCGCCCTCCCGGCCTTCCCTTCCCGGCTCCGGGCCCGCGGGCGGCGGCGGGAGCGCGATGGCGGCCGCCAGGAGGCTCATGGCGCTGGCTGCCGGCGTCTCTCCACGCTTGCGACCGCCGGGCCCCCGCGCCACCGGGCGACAGGGACGCTCGCGCGGCCTCTCGTCAGGCTGCGCCCACCCCGATCGCACAAAGGAGGCCGCCGAGGCAGGGGTAGCCCCTAGCGGCCCCGGGGAAGGCGACGGAAGCATGGTGAACGGTGAGGGTCGGGGCGGCCACGCCGCGACGTCCTTGGCTGCCGGGGCTGGCAGAGCTGGGGGCGCGGGCCTGGGTCGGGCCTGGCGGGCCGGGGCCCCTCTCCGCTAGTGGCCGAGACCGCCGGCCGCTGGCGGGCCGCAGCGCTGCTGTTGTAAAGCTCGGTGTGGCACAGGCCCAAGTGGACCCCGGGCGCGGAGGTTCGGGGACCGGAGCGCCTGCACCAGGCGAGAATAGGTGAGAGGCACGGGACCTCGAGGGCGTGGGGGACAACAGGAAAACATCCACGTGCTGCCCGAATGGGTGGTCAAGGGTTAGAGCATCAAGGGTAAGCGCACCCTCACCAGTGTGGGAAAAGAGCCCAAACTACACTTGGTACTTCAGGATTTGAGGTAGAGACAGAGTGATTCCCAGCGTTGTGTCTCCTGAATAGCGCGGGGAATGAGACTGGTGAGAGCATCCCTGCCCATCAACCACGGATAGAGAGCCAACCTCCTCCGTTCCTGTAGAGCTGGAGGGGCGACCAGTGCGCATCTGTTGTGCCTGGGGGTCTAGGGGGCTCCTTAACTTTGGGTCCCTCTGTGGGAAGCCCTTTGAGTCTACTTAAATACCAGCCTTAACTGCTTGAGTCTCAGTTGCTTTGTAAGTTCTTTAGAGGGAGACAGAGTCAGAATCCTCCTTCTTGGCCAGTTGACAGTCATCTGCTCCAGGGAAACAGTCTCAACCCAGGACTCGGGTTACATCAGGACTCCTGTGGGGAGCTTCGTCAAAATAGAGGCTTCCCCAACATCACCACCATTCTTAAGTGCCTGTTGGGGGTCAGGGTGGCCATTGTGGTGAAAAATCTCCCTGGGTGATTTATGACTGATGCGTGCAGGGGCATGTGTACAAAGTTTGTCTTTTTGGAGCTGGTTTAAAGCCAAATATAACACCAGAGACTGTGGGTGGAGAATGAAAAGGTTTCCCCATCTCCTCTGCCAGTCTCTGACCCCGCATCTCTTGAAGGGCCACTTTGGCGCTTTGGGGCCCTTATTTCTGTTTTTAGCTGCTCCCAGCAGGCTTCTTCAAGGCCTGGCTGAGCCTTGTGTCTGGCACAAGCTGCCTCTAGTTGGACATCTCACCCATTTGTATTCTGGGATCGATCCAAAGTACAAGTGAAAAAAAGTGAGCTACTTCTCAGGGTGTCTGATGCATCCTGCCTCCACTTGATTCCACTTGAACTTGGGGAAGGAATAGCTTATTTCCTGTGTCTCAGCTGTGGAGATCCCTGATCAATGTCCCTACATATAATCTGGCTCTACGAGGCCTTTTGCAGGATGTTGAGGTGCAATTGAGAGCTAGGGCCTGGTATTCAGACTTTGGGACCAACCCTCCCTTTTGTGTGTCGTTTGTTTTAGGAGGGGCCTCGCATTGTCTTGATCTCCAGTTTGTGTGTGTGGTGGAGTTTTGTTTTGTTTTTTGTTCAGTACCTTCTTTCAGACAAGGGGGGTTTGTTGCCGCCTCGGCTTCTGTAGCTGATGTATTAAATCAGGAGCTTATGGGGGAGAGGATGCTGGCTGGTCCTCCTCTGTGGTGTGTGGCTCACTGGTCCTTCTCCTTCAGGAAATGGTTGTGCAAGTGGGTCTGGTCGTGCACGTTTACCGTCCCCTGTAAACCCTGAAGCCATTCCTCCCTCCTTTACCAAGATGCTCCTGGGTGGTTTGGGGTCATGAGCCAACATCCTCAGTATCCAGCCCAGGGTTGTCCTGATACACACCCCATGGAGTTTTTAAAAGAAAAAGAGCAACTGTAATGCTTTTGTTCTTATTTTCTTAGCTTCTAGGGACCTATTAAAAGAGTTCCCACAGCCCAAAAACCTTCTCAACAGTGTAATTGGAAGAGCCCTCGGCATCTCACATGCAAAAGACAAACTGGTCTACGTGCACACGAATGGACCGAAGAAAAAGGTAAAACTGACTGGTGGCTGGGAGACATGTTGGTGTGACTCTCAGGAAAGAGGCTGCCTGCCCTTTTCTCCCTCAGGTTTCTTTGTCAGGGAAGCCCATAAAGTGGGTTTCGTGAATTGAAAATGGTCAGCAGAGACTCTCAAAGCTAGGTCTGAAAAAGAGCCTGATTTACAGAAAGGGAACACAGGGGAGATAAGGTGAGGAGTTCCCATCTTGGGTATGACCGGCCTCTGCACTGACCCCCGGTTCTGGTTCCTGTTGAATAACTGGGACTGCAGAGGGTCAGAGTTGATAAAAATTCCTGTTCCTAGAGTCTCGTAGGTCCTGGGACCCACAGAAGCATGCAGGCAGACCATTCTGAATGAAGATTTTTAATAATAAAGATGGGTCCCACCTTGCTCTCTGGCTAGAACATGGCACTTTGAAGAAGCAAAACAACTTGAGGTGGGATGAACGGCTTGAGGGTGGGCCGGTTAGAGCCTCACGGGGCTTAGCCGTGGGCATGGAGTGCTGCCTGCACTCGGCTCTGCTGCCTTCAGGCCCACAGCAACCCTGTGTGACGTGCGGCAGCGCTGCAGTCTGGAAAGGCCGCGGTCCTGATTCTCTCTTCTCTTCCCCAGAAAGTCACCCTCCACATAAAGTGGCCCAAGAGCGTGGAGGTCGAAGGCTATGGCAGCAAGAAGATCGACGCCGAGCGGCAGGCGGCAGCAGCGGCCTGCCAGCTCTTCAAGGTGACCCTCCCCTGGCGAGAGAGCCAGGCCACCCTCCATCCTGGGAAGGTCCTCGCCCCAGGCTCTGATGGGCTTTCTGGTACCAGGTGCCTCTCGGTGGAGGTTGACGGGTGTTCACTCACTCCCCTGTCCTTCCCACCTCGTGCTGCTTTTCTTGCTGTGCAGCCAACAAGGGAATACTTGGGTGTTTGCGTTTGGTTTGGTTTTTTGCCACGGTAGTTTTCTACTGTCTGTGGTTTCAGAAAACACAGAGGAGAGCTCTTGATGAAAAATGCGCCCTTGGTACGGCACCGTGGCTACACTTCCATTTTGGTTTTGGTTTTTCTTTTCCTGTGATTTCCCGTGGGTTTTCCGTGCACCCACACAGTTGTCTGTTCCTTGTAACGGACGCACGGGCATTGCTTCTGTCGCTCCCCAGTGGTTGGGGACGGGCTGCTTTCAGGTTCTTGGTTACCCAGTAGTTAACGAGCCCTTCGGTGCTGCTCACCAGCTTTTCTGTCCATCCCTAATTGGCTCCCTTTGTGGCTGCGCCAACCTTGAATCTTGCTCGGACTCCTCGGTCTTTATTTCTGCTCCAATGGGGACAAAGCTGTAGGGCGGGTATTCCTTCAGATTCTCTCCCACTGAATCCCCAGGCCTTCACTGTCCCCGCCTGCTCCCTGCATCTGAGGAGGGAGGGCCCTCTTCCTTGCTGGGGCCCCACGCCCCCTTCTCGTCTCTGTCCCCTTTCTGCATCAGTAGTGCCGAGGCTGAGAGATTCTTTGCATGTTTGAAGGTGGCCTGTGTGCAGCAAGTCAAGGTCACGTTCCTCCCCGCCCTTTCTCTGTCTCTATCTCCGCTCTGCTCATAGCCTCTCTTTTGTTTGTATGTTTGTTGAATTGTGGTAAGTTACACAACATATAAAATTTACCATCTTAACCACTTTTCAGCAGTTGAGTAGTATTAAGCATAGCATTAAGCATTGTGCAACCGATCTCCAGAACTTTTTCACCTTGCAAAACTGAAACACCATACACAGTAAACAGCAGATCCCCTACCCCTTCCCCTCAACCCCCAGCAGCCGCCATTCTACTGCCTCTTTCTATGAATTTGCCTCCTCAGGGATTTCATCTCCTCATAGAAGTGGAATCAAACAGTATCTGTCTCTTTGTGGCTCGCTTATCGTACTTCGCGTGGTGTCCTCAAGGTCCGTTCCCGTGGCTCGTGTCAGAACCTCCCTCCTCCTCAAAGCCGAGGAGCGCTCCGTGGTGTGGGTGTGCTGCGTCGTGCACTGATGGGCACTTTGGTGGTTTCCACCTCTGGCTCTTGTGAATAAGGCTGCTGTGACCACGAGTGTCCAGACACTCTCTTCGGGACACTGCTTTCTGTTCCCAGAAATGGAATTGTTGGATCGTACGGTAGTTCTGTTCTCAGCTTTTTTAAGGAATCGCCATACTTCTTCCACGGGGGCTGCACCGTTTCACGTTCCTGCCACCGGGGCACAGTCTCGCTACATCTGTACCAGCGCTCTGGGTGGTGGTTTTTAGTAGCTGTCCTCGTGGGTGTGAGGTGGGATCTCTTGGTTTTGATTGGCATTTCCCTGAGGGGTACTGATGTTGAGCATCTTTTTCCTCTCTCTTTTTTTTTAAGGTAAATTCTTAAATTTGTGTTAACTGCACAGTGTTTTCTCAGTATGTAAGATATCACACCCTGATGGTAGATCTTGTATAGAGTAGCTGCAAAGGACAGAATGCAACAGAAGACAGTGTTTGCTTTTCACATCCCCAGTCCTTGTCTCTGACTGTCAGGAGGAGGTAGTTCTGTGAACTCTTCACAGCTCCCAGAAGCATCTTCTCTCAGTGTCCTTCTGTTGTCTTCCCCTTGGGAAACTCAGAGCTACAGATCACAGGGAGCTGCTTTAGAGCCAAATGAAATCTCCTTCTGGGATGGTGGGGGGGAAGGGACTGCTTTCATAAACTCTTCTTTTTGACCTGATGGAGTTGAAAATGTGGCAGAACTCTAAAGAACATTAAACCAAGCCGACGATGAATTTGTGGAAGATGAAGTTCCGTAGTCACATACAGTACTTGGTTCTTTGGGGGGAAAAAAGGTTTTTTTACCCCAAATGTACCTAAATCAGGTGGGAGTGGATTTTGAGGATTTGTGCCCGTATGTATCATTTTGTGCCATGCTGCAAAGAGCTCTAAGTTTTTTGTTTGTTTGTTTTTTTAAAGATTTTATTTATTTATTTGACAGAGAGACACAGCGAGAGAGGGAACACAAGCAGGGGGAATGGGGGAGGGAGAAGCAAGCTTCCCGCCGAGCAAGGAGCCTGACGTGGGGCTCAATTCCAGGACCCCGGGACCATGACCTGAGCCGAAGGCAGACGCTTAATGACTGAGCCGCCCAGGCGCCCCAAAGAGCTCTAAGTTTTTTTTTTTTTAAAGATTTTATTTATTTATTTATTTGAGAGAGAGAGAATGAGAGAGAGTGAGTACATGAGAGGGGGGAGGGTCAGAGGGAGAAGCAGACTCCCTGCCGAGCAGGGAGCCTGATGCGGGACTCGATCCAGGGTCTCCAGGATCATGACCTGAGCCGAAGGCAGTCGCTTAACCAACTGAGCCACCCAGGCGCCCCAAAGAGAGCTCTAAGTTTTGAGACTGCATTTCCATCTTGTGTTTATTCCATCTGTGTCTCTTTGGAGAAATGTCTGAAGTTCTTTGCCTGTTGTTTAATCGGATGGATGTTTTTGTTGTTACGGGAATCCTTTGTTCACATGGGAGTTCGCAGCCTTTTTATTCCCCAACGTCGGCACTCACCGTTCCGCAGCTCCTTCCTTTCGCCTTCCGAACCAGAGTGTTTATTAAGCGTTGCCCTCCTGCTCGGTGCCTGTTGCCAGCAGCACGGGGGTTACTGAGTGTGCTCTTGTCAAATGCCCGAGCAGCTTAGCCAGACTTGGATTGGAATTATGTTACTTATGTTCATCTGGCTTCTCAGTGTGGTTCCTTAGACCGTAGTCATCTGCATTTCTCTTCTGCCTTGTGGATTCGGAGTTTCTTGCAGGCAGGGACCAGGTCCCGTCTTTCCTGATGATGCTCAGGGTAGCCAGCATTGTTGCTTTATGCGTGCTAGAGACTCAGCAAGTTTTATTTGGTATTCTGTCTAGAAGAGAATGAAGCTGTGATACATTTTAAGATAATATATTTTGTATGAATGGCTTTATAAGCATCCCAGGTTATTTCTAGAATATGTTCTCAGCATAGGATTCTTAGGTCAGACCAGAGATAGATCTGTTTTGTGAGGTGGGCTCCATTTCTCTTAACTGCTGTATTCACTGAAGCTTTCTAGATCACTTTGTGAATGTATCAGCTTTTCCATTGCCTGTGGGGTTTGGGTTTTTTTTTCCCCCCAGTTTTTTTGTCTAATAGCTGTAAGAGTTTACCTTGTCATTTTCATGTGTCAGAGCTAGACATCATACGTGCCCTCTTGATGCCCAGTTGTGGCTTGGGGACTGAGGCAGGCGGACGGGTGCAAAGGTATGGCTCATGCCTAGGGGACTTGACAGTGTAAGGGGGCAGGTTCTGGGCAGACTGAGGCACGAGGATGGGCCCTCACAACATTCCTTCCCCCCCCACCCCAGGGCTGGGGCCTGCTGGGTCCCCGAAATGAGCTGTTTGACGCAGCCAAATACCGCGTGCTAGCTGATCGCTTTGGCTCTCCGGCTGACAGCTGGTGGCGCCCAGAACCCACCATGCCACCTACTTCCTGGCGGCAGCTGAACCCTGAGAGCATCCGGCCAGGGGGACCTGGGGGCCTGTCCCGCTCCTTGGGCCGGGAAGAAGAGGAGGATGAGGAAGAAGAGCTGGAAGAGGGGACCATTGATGTCACTGACTTCCTGTCCATGACCCAGCAGGACTCCCACACCCCACTCAGGGACTCGAGGTACAGCTGGGCGTGGGGGATGCAGGGAAGCTGGCTGCACCTTGACATGGGCATGGGTGATGTTCCCTGGGAGCCTTCTCTAAAATGGGAGGGTCCCTGCCCTGCGTCTCCGCCTGTGCGTCCCGTTATTCATATCGGCACGTCTGCCGTTCTGCTGTGTGGCTGGGCTTCTGCAGAACAACAGCAGGGACCCTCCCTCCGGGTCACACTGAGTCCCTCCGAGGCCCAGCCACTACTCTGCCTGCCCCTGGGCCCCTGCCCCCTGCCCTCAGTTATCTGGGGAAACTGAGGGAGCGTCAGTCATGCTGTGTGTCTGAGAAGATCAGGGGCCACGCGAAGACGCCGGGCCTGCTGTTTTTTCCATACCTCCTGCTGCCCCCCTGCAGTGTCCTAGCCCCCCTGGGCCTCAGAGCCTGAGGTGAAATGGGCGCAGGAAGAGATAGAGCTTTTTCACCTGAGCTTTTGGTCCTCCCAGGGGGGGTTCCTTTGAAATGACAGACGACGACAGTGCTATCAGGGCCCTGACCCAGTTTCCGCTTCCCAAGAACCTTCTGGCCAAAGTGATTCAGATAGCAACATCGTCCTCCACAGCTAAGGTGAGTCGGGTCTCCTAGAAGTGCGTGTGGGTGGGGAGCTGGCGTGGTTGTGTCTGCTCGTCCCCGGGACCAGGTAGGAGGGAAGCTGGGAAGGCCGAGGTTACCTGTACCCTCAGCCCGCACCTAAGCCAGTCGGGGGGGCTCGGGGTCCTTGGACTGTGAAGGGGGTGAAGCAGCCAGGAGTGAATGGAAGTTGGTGTGGGAGTTCGGGGGGTGGGCTGGCGCCGTGGGAGCAGGAGACCCGAGTTTGGTCCGGGGTGGCTGGCAGGGGTGGGGTCGGGGTGGCGCTCTCTGGCTGAGGTTGAATTTCATCTCTGTGGCTGGGCTCAGGGCTTCGGTCGGCACAGCTCCTCCCCAGGGGTAAGGCCTTCATGCACCCCCAGAATGTGCCTGGTTCTGGCTCAGGCTGACAGGTTCGACCCACAGCTGCCGCCACGCCTGTTTGCTTTGAAGGTGCCGAGAGCACCGTGGGCTAGGAGGGCAGGTGGCAGCACTGCCCAGACACTGACTTCGGGCGTGAAACCACGGGACAGCCGGAGACGCCAGCCCCAGCCCTGGGAGCTGCGGCCCTGTCGGGGCTTGCTTCTGCTGCCCAGTGGCCCGTCTCGTGTGGCCAATGTTTGGCACTTGCTGCGATGGGGGTTAATTCCACCTCTGGGTTCCTTGGCATCCTGAGAACCGCATTCTCTGCCTTTCTATAGCCATTTCTCTTGCCTTCCGTGTAGAACCTCATGCAGTTCCATACTGTGGGCACCAAGACCAAGCTGTCCACCCTCACTCTGCTCTGGCCCTGTCCCATGACCTTTGTCGCCAAAGGGCGCCGCAAAGCAGAGGCTGAGAATAAGGCGGCAGCCCTGGCCTGCAAGAAACTGAAGGTGAGTCGGGCGGGTCCCTGGCCTGATGTGTCAGAGGCTTGGAGCTCCCCTACCCTTGGCGGATCGGTCCCGTTCTCCAGGAAACGAAATCCACCACCCCGGGCCTTTGGCCTGAGCACAGAAGCATCTGGGGCCCAAGCCTTGCTCGTCCGGCTGTGGCTGCTGCCTTCCGGAGGCCCTCACGCTCGCTGCGAAGGTGCTTTGCCTGCGGGCTCAGCCTTTTCCGGGTGTTGTCGGCACCCAGCTGAAGCCGGAGGGGACACGCCTGTTTTTCTGAATGGCACAGAGCTGGGGGAATGGTGCCTGTGCTGAGTGGCAGACTTGGTGTCTAGAAAGGTCTGAATTACCTGGGCTTTGTGGGCAAAACGGATCATAAGGCGTTACCTGGGATGGAGATCGAAGATTCCGTGAAGCCCAAGGTGAGGCGGTTCCCGTGAAGAGGCTGCGGAGGCCACCTGTGCCCCGCAGTGGGAGCCAGCAGAGCCGTGACTGCCCGAGAAGGGGGTGATCTGAACCCCATCGGCACAGGCTTAGTGTGCAGAGCAAGAGAGTGAGGAGGCCCTGCCCTCTGCTCTGCTCAGACATGCCTTTGGTGCGCGTTCGGCTCCGGGAACCCCATTTTAGACCCAGCTGATGGTGAGAGGTAGCGAGAGCCTGGAGAATGGAGGAGGGATCGGGGCGCCTGGGGGTGCAGTCGGTTAAGCGTCCGACTCTTGGTTTCAGCTCAGGTTATGATCTCGGTGCTGGGATCGAGGCCCGGTGCTTGGGTGGGCTCCGCGCTCAGCAGGGAGTCTGCTCGCGGGTTCTCCCTCTGCCCCGCCCCCCGCGTGCGTGTGGGTGCGCTCTCGCTCAAATAAACCAGCGAGTGACTGAATGAATCAATTAGTAAAATCTTTAAGAAGAGGAGGGAGAGGTACAGGAACCTGTGGCTCCGGAGGGCAGAACTGGGGCTGATGGACGGCACCTGGCGGAAGTCTGACTTTCAGCCGGATGGCCACGGGCACGGGTGATCGGGAGCCTCGCAGCGCGGGCCAGCCGTGTCGTGGGGAGGAGCCAGCTCCCAGGTGGCAGCGGTGCGGAGACAGGCCCGGGCTGGCCACTGCTCCGAGGCCACAGGGAAACCCGCAGGCCTGGGAGAGGAAGCCTCTCTGGGGGCGAGGTGTCTGTGTGGGCACCTCCGTGGCCCAGGGACTAGATGCTTGTGCTTGAGGTCGGTCATGAGCGCAGAGGGGGCGAGCCCCCATGGGGACAGTGTTCCTGAAGGGAGGGGGGGAGTCTTGGAGCTTTAGGGGGCGAGCAGTCCCGATAGCACAGGGGACAGGCACACAGGACTAGGGAAGGACGACCGGTTTTGCACGCCTGCTGGAGGTGCCGGGATGCCGTGGGTTAGGTCTGGGGAGGGAAGCAAGATGCAGTGTTTATCGAGTCGTGTGAATAGACGCTTCTAGGAAAGTCCACCTGTGTTCGTATGATGGGGTCACAGGTGGAACGGGTGCCATGTGGACCAGAAAGGTTGTGGAGGGAAGGGGGTGTGCTTTGGAGGTAGTGAAAACGGGTGCTGTGGGGCTGCGATGGGGTCAGTGAGAGCCTGGCCCTCCTGGCTTAGCGGTCCGTGCTGGGAACTCGTAGAGGCGAGATTGGGCTGTTGTGGGGGCCCCCGCTGCTCAAGGACAGGTTTCTGAGGGGCATTCCTCTTGGACATGTCAGGGCTTGTTTTTATTGGAATGATTTTAACTAGTTAAATTTTGGGACGGGTGGAGATTTGCATTTTCCAGGTTTCTAATTACTCTTTTCTGTACAATGTCTGCTAAAAACCAAACTCTCTTAGAGAAGCAGTTCTGTGTGATTTCTCTCAAGCTCCTGAGCCTGTTTGCGCTGGTTCTGGGGAGGCAGGGCCCCAGAGCGAGCTGTGCTTGTCCCCGCTGCAGAGCCTGGGCCTGGTGGACCGCAACAACGAGCCGCTTACCCACGCCATGTATAACCTGGCCTCCTTGCGTGAGCTGGGCGAGACGCAGCGCCGGCCGTGCACCATCCAGGTGCCTGAGCCCATCCTCCGAAAGATAGAGACCTTCCTGAACCATGTAAGAGAGCCGAGAGCGCCGCCCCACCCCCGCCCCCTGCCCGCCTCCAGCTTCTCCTGACGGAAAGGCTCCACGCGTGCCGCGGGCATGCTACCTGCCCGTTGTCCCCGCTGAGGCCGGAGCCCGGGAGCACCCTTGCCCCGAGCAGCCCTGTCTTTGCCCGAGAACGTCCTCGGGCAGTCGTGCACGGAGTCCCCCACCAGCGGGCGGGTATCGCGATACCAGGGTATCGCGAGTGAATGAGGAGGAAGGTATTGGTCTTTCACCGTTGTGCTTGCTTCTCCCATCCCTCAGTACCCTGTGGACAGTTCCTGGATCTCCCCGGAGCTCCGGCTGCAGAGCGAGGACATCTTGCCCTTGGGCAAGGACTCAGGGCCCCTGAGTGACCCTATCACAGGCAAGCCCTACGTGCCCCTGTCAGAAGCAGAGGAGGTACGTCTGAGCCAGAACTTGCTGGAGCTGTGGCGGCGGCGAGGGCCAGTCTGGCAGGAGGCCCCCCAGCTCCCCGTGGACCCGCATCGGGACACCATCCTCAATGCCATCGAGCAGCACCCGGTGGTGGTCATCTCTGGGGACACGGGCTGCGGCAAGACCACGCGCATCCCCCAGCTGCTGCTGGAGCGCTACGTGACCGAGGGCCGCGGCGCCCGCTGCAACGTGATCATCACCCAGCCGCGCCGCATCTCCGCCGTGTCCGTGGCACAGCGGGTTAGCCACGAACTGGGCCCCTCTCTGCGCCGGAACGTGGGCTTCCAGGTGCGGTTGGAAAGCAAGCCCCCGGCCCGCGGCGGGGCCCTGCTCTTCTGCACCGTGGGCATCCTGCTGCGGAAGCTGCAGAGCAACCCCAGCCTGGAGGGCGTGAGCCATGTCATTGTGGACGAGGTCCACGAGCGGGACGTGAACACAGACTTCCTGCTGATTCTGCTCAAGGGCCTGCAGCGGCTCAACCCGGCCCTGCGGCTAGTGCTGATGAGCGCCACGGGCGATAACGAGCGCTTCTCCCGCTACTTTGGCGGCTGCCCTGTCATCAAGGTGCCGGGCTTCATGTACCCGGTCAAGGAGCACTACCTGGAGGACATCCTGGCCAAGCTCGGCAAGCACCAGTACCCGCACCGGCACCGGCACCACGAGGTGAGGGGACCCGCCCGCCCCCGCCCTCCCCGGCCTCTGCCCTGGCTTCCCCGCCTGCCTGTCCCTGTGGCGCCGTGGCCGAGGGCAAGGCCGTGCTCCCAAGTCTCGGTGTCCTTGATAGAAACAGAATGATCAGGGCTTCTGGGCGAGAGGGCGGTGAGGGTTGGGGGTGACTGTTGAGTGCCTTGGCCTCGCCGAGTCACAGAGTGGCTGCGTCCTTCCCCGGGGGCCGTGACTGTGGCCTCTCCCCCCACCCCCTGCCCCCAGTCTGAGGATGAGTGTGCACTCGATTTGGACCTCGTGACGGATCTGGTTCTGCACATCGATGCCCGAGGGGAGCCAGGTGGGTGCTTTCCCCCCCGCCCCCGTGCCCACCCTGCCCTCCAGCTGCCGAGAATGACGGCTCATGCCTGCAGGGCCCCTTTACAGGTGGGATCCTCTGCTTCCTGCCTGGTTGGCAGGAGATCAAAGGAGTGCAGCAACGCCTCCAGGAGGCCCTGGGCATGCACGAGAGCAAGTACCTCATCCTGCCAGGTGAGAGCGGGCGAGCGAGCTGCGATTGCCCCCAGACGCCAGTCTGGCCCTCTGGCCTGGGGACTCCCACCCAGCTGGGACTCGGGGCTGGATTTCTGACCAGGCTGCCCTGCTCTGGCTGGCTTTTCCACCTTGACTGGGCATATACGTATTCTTGATCTGGGCCTCCGTTTCATCAAAATGGGGTCAAAATCCTTGCCCTGTACCCTCATCACAGGGAGCAGAAGCAGTACCCATAACCAGCGTGTTCTTGCTGCCCACCAGTGCACTCCAACATCCCCATGATGGACCAGAAGGCCATATTCCAGCAGCCGCCAGTTGGGGTGCGCAAGATCGTCTTGGCCACCAATATCGCGGAGACGTCGATTACAGTCAATGACATCGTGCATGTGGTGGACAGCGGTCTGCACAAGGAGGAACGCTATGACCTGAAGACCAAGGTGGCACCCGTCTCCCGGGCCCAGCCAGCCCCTGGGGGAAGAACTACAAGTTCCGAGGTGGCCCCCAGCCCCGATCAGCCTTGGACTTGCCGTGTGTGTCCGGAGAAGGCCACACTCGTGGGCTGTCGGTGTCCCTGTTGTGGGGGGGCCGTTGAGGGGTTAAGTGAGGTGAAGGCCAGACGAGGGGCAGCACTGAGGAAGGCCTGCTGGCCTCTGCGTCGCTGCTCACCTGCCCCCTCCCCCAGGTGTCGTGCCTGGAGACTGTGTGGGTGTCACGAGCCAATGTGATCCAGCGCCGGGGCCGGGCAGGCCGCTGCCAGTCAGGCTTTGCCTACCACCTGTTCCCGCGGAGCCGGCTGGAGAAAATGGTCCCTTTCCAAGTGCCGGAGATTCTGCGCACGCCCCTCGAGAACCTGGTGCTACAAGCCAAAATCCACATGCCCGAGAAGACGGTGCGCCAGAGGCGGGGCCGGGCCGGGGCTGGACTTGGTGAGGGAAGGTGGGAGGTGGGGCTCATGGCGGGCTCTGGCCGCTTCTCGCTGTAGGCAGTGGAGTTCCTTTCCAAGGCCGTGGACAGTCCAAACATTAAGGCGGTGGACGAGGCTGTGATCTTGCTCCAGGAGATCGGTGAGTGGGGCCGGGCCGGGCCGGGCCGCGCCACAGCGTGGCGCTCAAGGGCGAGTCTGACCGCTGAGCTGTTGCAGGAGTGCTGGACCAGCGGGAGTACCTGACCACCCTGGGGCAGCGCCTGGCCCACATCTCCACCGACCCCCGGCTGGCCAAGGCCATAGTGCTGGCCGCCATCTTCCGCTGCCTGCACCCGCTGCTGGTGGTCGTCTCCTGTCTCACCCGGGACCCCTTCAGCAGTAGCCTGCAGAACCGGGCGGAGGTGGACAAGGTCAGCCCCCGCCCCTCCCCCGCCCCCTGTCCGGAAAGCCGCCGCAGCTGGCCCTCACCCTGTGGCCTCGGTGCCCCCTCCCGCTCCCTCCCAGGTGAAGGCACTGTTGAGCCACGACAGCGGCAGTGACCACCTGGCCTTCGTGCGGGCCGTGGCGGGCTGGGAGGAGGTGCTGCGCTGGCAGGACCGCAGCTCCCGTGAGAACTATCTGGAGGAGAATCTGCTCTACGCCCCCAGCCTGCGCTTCATCCACGGTCAGTGGGCCCCCCTCCCCCGCCCAACTGGCCCAGGGCGCGGGCTCGGGGTTCCCCGGCCTTGTGGCTCAGGGGGCCGCAGGCTCAGCCCGCCCTCCCCTCCCCAGGACTCATCAAGCAGTTCTCGGAGAACATTTACGAGGCTTTCCTGGTGGGGAAGCCCTCCGACTGCACCCTGGCCTCTGCCCAGTGCAACGAGTACAGCGAGGAGGAGGAGCTGGTGAAGGGTGTGCTGATGGCGGGCCTCTACCCCAACCTCATCCAGGTGCCGCCTCGGGGAAGGGCCCGGCGGGCCCCAGCCTCCTCCGCCACCCCGGGCTCCTCGCTCAGCCCGCCCCTCTCTCCTTTGATCCTCGCAGGTGAGGCAGGGCAAGGTGACCCGGCAGGGCAAGTTCAAGCCCAACAGTGTCACTTACAGGACCAAATCAGGCAACATCTTGCTGCACAAGTCGACCATTAACAGGTGGGAGGCCGGCAGGGCCGGGGCCGGGTGGCTGGCGGGGCCCGAACGGTGGGCTCACCCCCGCGCTCTGTTCCATAGGGAGGCCACGCGGCTGCGGAGCCGATGGCTGACGTATTTCATGGCTGTCAAGTCCAACGGCAGCGTCTTCGTGCGGGACTCCTCCCAGGTGCACCCGCTAGCCGTGCTGCTGCTGACCGACGGGGACGTGCACATCCGGGGTGGGTACTGGCCGCCCCTCCCGCCCCGCTGCGGCTTGGGCTGCTCTGTGGCCCCGGGAGGGGGGGGGGGAGCCCGGTCTCACCTCGCCTCTGCGCCTCCCCCCCCCCAGACGATGGGCGCCGAGCCACCATCTCCCTGAGCGACAGTGACCTGCTGCGGCTGGAGGGGGACTCGCGCACTGTGCGGCTGCTGCGGGAGCTGCGCCGGGCGCTGGGCCGCATGGTGGAGCGGAGCCTGCGCAGCGAGCTGGCCGCGCTGCCGCCGGGCGTGCAGCAGGAGCACGGGCAGCTGCTGGCGCTGCTGGCCGAGCTGCTGCGGGGGCCCTGTGGCAGCTTCGACGTGCGCAAGACGGCGGACGACTGAGCCCCCGTCTGCTGGGGCCGTGTACAGAGTGCAAATGTTTATTTAAAATAAAGTTCTATTTATCCCTTGTGAGCATCGCTGTCCGCGGGGGGGCTCCTCTCTCGGGGCCGCAGCACCCACACTCCTGCTTCGCGCAGGGCCCCCCCCCCGCGCCCCCGGTCCCTGTCCCCTCAGGCCGGGCCGGTGGGCACGGAGCATGCACCCGCCCAGGCCTCCCTCGCCCCGGCCGCCGCCTCGCCCCGAGCAGAACCGGGGAGCAGTTCCCCGGGCAGCCAAGGCCACTTAAACCCTAAACTTCGAGGGGCCTTGGGTTGCATAGTGGCCCTTCCGTGAGCTGGGACGTCGGTCACATCCACAGTGCACAGATGAGGGGCTGAGGTCATCCAGACTGCACGGTGCATGGCAGCCCCTTGATGCCAGGGGACGAGCTGGGGGGGCGGCGAGGTCGGGATGCTGGCGGTGGACCCCGACCAGACCGCACGACGGACAGAAGAGACGGCCTGCGTGGTGGGCCAGCACGAGCTTTATTCACTCTTGCAATCGGTACAACAGAACCACAGATTGACACGGCAGTGGCTGAGCCAGAAGCAAACTGGAGGTTCAGAGACGCACCCCCACACGGCTGCAGGTGGTCCCTCGCCGCGAGGGCGCCTTCTCTGCTTCTCGGGCTTGGGGGACACTTCAAGGGAGCTGGGACCACTCCAGCCCCCCTACAGCGTTCTCCACGAGGGTCACCTCTCCCGCCCCTACCCTTGGACCGGTTGTCCACCTCAGCACGTGCGTGGCCCCGGGACTAACACAAGGAGGGCATCGGCACCTTCAGGCCCTGCACCGCCTACCGCTTCCTCCCCAGCTTCCTTCTGCCCCTTCCTCCTGCTGACAAAACACAGGTGCCCCGATGTCCCTGGCACATGGCATTCTGCAGTCCTTGGTGCGGGGAAGACCCCTGCAGTCTGCGCTCGGGGAGCCGCGGATGTGGGGTCCCACCTCCCCGAGAGAAATGCTACCTCAGAAGTGGGAGAACCTGCCGGCCCAGATGCCTTCCCTCTACACGGAGGTCTGATCTGAACCTAAGTCAAGAACCCCTACCTTCTGGGCTCCAGGAAGGGGGGCAGCATGAGCAGCGGCGGGGAGGGCGAGGGGCCGAGTGGCCGAGTGCCGGCCTCCTCGGGGGCAAGTCTGCACTGCAGGAAATGCTCGTCCAGAGGAGACGCCCTCGGAGACCCCCGGGCCATTTCACTACAAACTGTTACATTTTAATCCTTTATTAGAAACCATGCAAACTTTAATAAAAAAAAAAAATACAAGTGCAATAAGAATCTTCGTGTCAATACAATTCCCGGGATTTCTCATCATCGCAGCCACCCCAAGACCGGGCCTAGCTGGGACACCCCTCCACAGGCCGGCCTCGCCACTCCCCCCTCCCCAGTCAGGCTGTAGTGGGGGTGGAGATGGCCTGTCTCATGCCTTTTTAAAATTTCCACACCTGATTCCCCATCACCCACGTGAGTTCTGGACATCTTGGGCTCCCTGGTAACTGAGGGCTCTGGTGTCCTAGGCCTGTGAGTCTGGAGGATTTTGACCTCCATAGCCCTTCCCTGTTTCTCCAGCCCCAAACTTGTATCTCCCACTAGATCCCAGGGAATGAGACAGAGATGCCAAAACCAGCCTCTTGGTTAGAAAAGAAAAGCAGCATACACACAAAATACCAGAACCACCAGTCCACACCGACCAGCCCCTAGTGTGCCCTACCTGCCCACCAGGCCACAGCCCCTGTGTCTCACCTGCCCTGCCCACACCTTCTCCGGGGCCCCAAGCTGCCCAGGCCAGGGCAGCCCCTGATGCCTGACCTCCTGGCTGGAGGCTTAAGGATCTCCCCTCCCTGTTTCCTTTAACACCTACTGAGGACTTTCATTTAGACATGGCTTCAACCTGCGAAACTCCTCTACCAGTTTTTAGGTTATTTAAAAAAAAAAAAAAAAAGGATAAAACAAGAAAAGAGTGTGACAGCAGCTAGGCAGGTATGGGAAGCAGTGGGGACAGTATGAGCCTACCCCTAACTAACTTGGGGCAGGGCAGCAAGATGCGCCTGGCCCCACCTGCACGGTGGGCACCACGGAGGGGTCAAAGGGAGAGGCAGTGGCCTAGCGGGCTCCGGGGAGGCAGTCAGCATCCTGCCACCGCGCGGCCGGCCAATTCCACTCTTCTCTTCAGGTGGACCCAGCGAGGAGGGCAGTTATGTCAGTTTCTCTTGGGTTTGGTCCAAAAAACCCAAAGAGGAGGTTGGAATCTGGCTCCCCAACCCCCCCCAGATCCCACAAGATCCCAATTGGCCTCTCCATCCCATTCACCTCCCAACCTCGTCTGCGGAGCGGTGCGCAATGATGGGACAGGAACAAAGCAAGGAGCGGGGGTGGGGTGGGGGCCAGGGCAGGGAGTAGAGGAGGTTTGGGGGCGGGCCTGCTGCTGCCCTGGGCAAGCAAGACAGGGGGAACAGGGTGGGGCCTGCAGGACTGCCCAGCACCCAAGCCGTGTGGGGTCTAGATTGCAGCCCGGGAGAGGGAGCCAAGGGCCCGGGTGCCTGAGCTGGGGCCGCCAGGGAAGTGGGGGGGGCGGGAGACAATGTCAGCCCCGTGGTCGGTGCGGGCCCTGGCATTTGCCCGGAACGTCAGCCTGTAGGTCTCAATCTGCAGTGACACGGGAGGAGGGAAGGGAGAGGGTAACGAGGGACACAAGAGGGGGAACACAGGGGACGGAAGACGAGACCAGAATGTCATCATTAGATGCCTGGAAAATAAAAGGTTGCTTGGTTAAACTTTAGGCCACACTCTAGTCAAAAAAAGAAAAGGAGTTTCAATTAACAGCCAGTGGCAGGGCCCCCGGCCGGCCCTCAGGCCAAGCCCAGCCACTTACTTGTCTCCTGGATCTGGCTGTCCAAGGTCTGGGCCTCCCTTTGGTCACCACCCCCTGCCAGGGTGGTGTGGCCACTGAGGCCACTGGCTGAAGTGGGGGCGCCAGCTTCGGGCGCTGCCTCAGGGATGGCCGGCTCCTCCCCAGCAGGGGGGCCCGGACACGGAGGGGCCTCGCTGCCACCGCCCTCAGTCTACAATGAAACAGTGGGGGAGACAGTGCAGGGTCAGTCGGGGAGGAGGTGGGATGGGTGATGGTGGTGGGTTTTACACACAGCCCCCTGCCCCCCACTGACTACCGCACGGTCATCCGAAGAATCTAGGCCAGGTACTCCCCTCCGCACCCCTGCCCGGAGGCGACTGCTGGCCCAGGAGCCGGCGAGTGCAGCCCTAGGCCCAGCGTGCGGCCGAGCCGGACCACACTCTGGGAGACGACTCTGGGAAGGGCAAGGCTGCCGCAAGTCTTTCTGAGGGGACAGGAGAGATGTGCCGGCTTCTCCGCAAGGCTGGCACCAGGCAGCGAGCCGTGACGGTGGGTCGCCAGCAGAAACCCTGGGCACGACCGCTGGAGCGGGGCTCTGGGAGCGGCTGGGAGGCCGGGGCACTGCAGGCCAGCGAGGGAGCTCTGTGAGCCCGAAGTCACTTCGGAGGGGTGCAGCCCGCCACCTCCGACCCAGCGAATCCCAGACCGCTCCCGCCACAGAGGGGGCAGCCCTGCCTGCTCATCTAGCCACCTCCAGACACTGAGGCCTCTTCTGCGCTGGGCGCCCTCCTGGAACCTGGGGACCACAGGGGAGGGGTGTCCAAAGTGTGACCCAGGGAAACTTTGGGGGCCTGCAAGGCTTCCCAGGAGGCAGATGGGGTGGGCAGTGAGCACCCGGTGTGAGTAAAGCAGAAGAGGGAAGGCCGGGGCAAGGGGAGCTGGAACCCCTGGGCCCCAGAATGCCCAAAAGGTGACAATGGAGACTCCACAGTGGTTTCTAGTCAGATTAGTGAAGGAGACAGGCCTCTGTATTAGAAAAACAATTCCAGAAATAATAAAGGGAGATGATGTGAATAAAGAAAAGAACACAAGACTTGGGGGTTAGAAGGTCTGGGTGTAAACCCTGGTCGGGTACTTGCCACGTGGCCTCGGACAAGCGATGACACCCAAGCTAGTGGCCCACGAGGGCTGACTAGGGAGTGGCTCCTCACAAGGTACAGAGGCACGACTGAGAGCCTGTGACAGAGCCAGGCCCCTAAATATTCACGGAAGCCAGTCAGGCCTTGAATGGGAGCATCGACGGAAGCTGGGACAGAGGCTGGGCCGGGCTGGGCCGGGCAGACGGAAGGCCCACCGCAGCTGCTCTCTGCCCTCCCCCGTGCGCACCTTGCCCCGAGCCCCTGCACCTATCCTCATGCTTGGAAGCCTGCAGGATGCTGCCCCCACGGGTCCCCCCGCCCCCCAACATGGAACAGAGGATAACAGCATCCTGGCACTTTACAAAGGGTCTCGCGGTGCTGTGGAAGGAGGGAGGGAGGGAAGGCACGAGGGAGGGAGGGAAGGCAGGAGAGGCCCAGCCGGTCCTGAGCATGGGAAGCCCTGCCCACCTGAGCGCTCTCGCGGAGCCCCAGCCTGGGGCGCGCCTGGCATGGAACACGACCCCACATGGCCTCTCGTGAGGTAGCTGGGGACAGCGGTGCCACGCAGACCACCCGCCTTGTGGGGGAGCCGCGCCCCAGCCCGCAGAGCTGAGATGGGCTCAGGAAGGCAGGCGGGCCGCGGCTCCCAGGAGAGGTTCTGTCTCCAGGTAGACAGGGCAGAGGCGGCTGGGCCGGGGCCTCTTTACCTCTCCTGCCTCACTCAGGACTGATGATGAACACGGGGAAAACACACCGGTGTGGGGGAAACAGGACTCCTGACGACACTGAGGGGCGGTGACAGGCGCCCAGCTGCTGGGACCCAGACTCCGGCTGCACCACCCCACCCACCCCTCCCAAGCGGCGGCCCCTGCTGCCCCACTCGCTACCTTCACGGCCCCTCCTGCAGGCAGGTGGCCCACATTATCGAGGGATCCCACCTTCGCCTGGGCCTTCTCCTTGAAGTTCAGCTTCTGACTTTCAATCTTGACATCTCCTCCACCTGGAACCAACAAGACCACCGGTCACACGGGCAAAGCCAGGAGGCTGGAGCAGAGATCCTAGCTTGGCCAAGGACTTGCTACGTGCCCAGTACAGACACCAATGTGACCTGCTCCCAGCGGCTCTGGGGACAGCGGACAAAAGGACAGTGAACGTGCTCGTCACACAGGGCTCATCTCAAAGTGGGGCTGACAACCTGCACCTGGCCGGCAGGAACGCCTCCGCGGAGCGAAGTCCCCTTCACCTCCACCGCACAGCCTCCGGCCAAGCCTCTGAAGGTGCCTCGAGGGGTCTGCTTTAGGTTCCCTTGGCAAAGTGAACAGCTCCCTCTCACTGGCTGGGGGCACGGGGCGCCCCAGCTTCCTTTCAGCCTACGAATGCCCTGTCAGGGTCGGGACTCTGGTCTCACAGCTGCTAGGGCTGATGTTGGGAGAGAGCCTTGCCCAAAGTCACCACTGAGCTGGCGACGGACAGAGACAGGATGGGAGTGGGGTCTGTCTGAGCTGTTGAACTGACCCACACTGTGGTGACAAGAAGGAAAGTGGAAAGTGGCCTCTTTGTAGTGTAGGAAAAGGGGGAGAGGCGGGAGTCGTCCGGGCACTGAGTTGAGAAGGGACAGGCCTGGCCTGGCCCCGGGGCCCAGTGCCCTTGCGTGGCTGGGGCCCTAGGGTGAGGTTCAGAGCTCACAGCCATGGTGTGGCCACAGGATCCCGGCGGGTCGGCCCCCTCCAGGTCCCGCAGCCTGGCTTCCCTCACGCGGCCGTCTCCTCGGCTCCCGTCCCAAACCAGAGCACGCAGCTTCTTGCCAAGTTTGCCAGTTTGCCGACCCACTGAAGCCCCCCCCAAAAAACCGGGCCTCCAGTCAGTCAGCGGCACTCGGGAGGGAGGTATCGCACAAGAGTGGGTTTAACAGATAAAAGGGAGAAAATGACAGGGAGTTAAGGGCCAAACTGTTTTGATCCTTTTAAACAGAACACATTCTAAAATGGATGATGACACTTTCTGCCGAGGGGGAACTGGCCCCGTGCCTGCCTCCGAGAAGCCGGGCGAACCGCACCCCTGCCGCAGCGGAGACACCCCCAGCCGCAGCCCGGCTCTGTGACCCGCCAGCGGCCGCTGAGGTTTCGGTGCCTCGGACAGGCCCTGCTCCCAGTGCAACAACTCCCTCCGCATCAGCTCCTGGCAGGTGCTCGAGACAGCAGTGCCCTTCACGACCTGTTCCTCCTCAGAGGCACTAAGATCCACCCCCCCCCCCCCCCGACAGGCACTGAACTGCGTGGTTTCCATCGCTGCCTCCTGGGTGGGTGGGGGCGGCTCCAGGAATCTTTATGGAATGACAGAAGCATTGGGGTGAAACCCAGCGGCCTTGGCAGGACCGCACGCCCCAGGCATGCTGGGCTCAGGGGGACACACTCACCAGGTTTGTGCTTGATGTTGGCCTTGGACCCACACTTGGAGGAGACCTTAGAGATGTCCACCTTCTTATTCTGAATCTGAACCTGAGAGACAAACCACAAAAATATCATTGCCTCAGAGAGAGGGTGTATTTCAGGGCCCGCAGCTTCTGAGCCCACCCGCAGGCAGACCAAACCGGTGTTCCCACACACACCAGGCCTTTCCCTCCCCGCTGTATCTGTGCATCTGCCAGGCAGCTCTTCTCCCATTTTGCTGGATCCAAATCTCCTAAGATGTCATTTTGTTCCACCTGAAATCTTACCCATTAACTCCTTGCTCAGAGATAATCTGGAATAATGTTTTCATGTTCTCCTTCCAGTTCTTTTCAGTGCATTTTTCCCTCCTGGCTGGCCACAGAGGTATCTATCTGTCTACAATATGTACTCCTGCTTAATTCATGTTACAAGCATTTTCCCACAGAAGTTGAGAAATGTAAAGAGGGAACCCACATAATAATCCATCCTATAAGATCTTATATAAACCCAATATCATGCCTGATATTGAACATCTGGGTTTTTTCTAATTTTTCACCATTAAAACCATGGCAGCAACGGGGGTGCCTGGGTGGCACAGTCGGTTGGTTGGGCATCTGACTCTTGTTTCAGCTTGGGTCGCGATCTCAGGGATGTGGGATCGAGCCCCGTGTCGGGCTCTACGCTCAGTGTGGAGTCTGCTTAGGACTCTCTTTCTCTCCCTCTGCCCCTCGTCCCCACTCTCTCTCTCTCCAAAATAAACCATTTTTTTTTTTTTAAAGATTTTCTTTATTTATCTGACAGAGAGAGATACAGTGAGAGAGGGAACACAACCAGGGGCAGAGGCAGAGGGAGAAGCAGTCTCCCCGCCGAGCAGGGAGCCTGATGTGGGGCTCGATCCCAGGACCCTGGGATCATGACCAGAGCCGAAGGCAGACGCTTAATGACTGAGCCACCCAGGAGCCCCTCTCCAAAATAAATCTTAAAAAAAAGAAAAGAAAAGAAAAAAGAAAAACAAACAAAAAAACAATGGCAGCAATAAATATCTTTGTGAATAGAAGTCATGGCAATTTTGATGACCCCTTAAGCAAGATGCCCAGAACTTTAGTTACCTGGTGAAAGGTTCAGACTGTATGTATCCAGGTTCTTAAGCCATGCGGCCTAACTGCTTTCTAGAAATGTGACAATGGACACCCACCACCGAGCTTAAGTGTTTGTCTCACCATATCCTCCCAGCACTGGACATTCCCATTAAAAACAATAACAACGCTTTTCCAGTAAGCAGCCTGAGGTGATCTCTGAAAATGGTTCGCTATTCACTTCACCCAGAAAACCCTACAAAATCAGGCAAATCAAGAGGTTCAAACCTTCACGTTCAGTTTAAGAACACATGTGAAATGGCCCAGGTTATCAAGAGGAAGCATATCTGAAAAACCACCAAATATCTGAAAGATGTCACTTTGCAGAAGCAACATGACCCACGCTGTCACCACGATGCAGTGTTGGAGGTGGGACGTGTGGCCAGGCCAAATGGCAGGGCTGGACACAGGATGGGTGTCCCCAAGAGAGTGCTGTATTTTTACTGCACATGCTTAAAAACGCAGAGAGTCGGGGCGCCTGGGTGGCTCAGTCGTTAAGCGTCTGCTTCTCCCTCCCCCACTCCCCCTGCTTGTGTTCCCTCTCTCCCTGTGTCTCTGTCAAATAAAGAAATAAAATCTTTAAAAAAAAAAAAAGTGCAGAGAGTCATGCTGAACTGAAGGGGTTAGATGCAGATTCTCTGGTCATGGAGCACATCCAGGAGAACAAAGCCGCCAAGATGCGGCGTGGAGCTTACAGGGCTCGTGACCGGATCAGCCCACACATGCGCTTTCCCTGCCACACTGAGATGCTCCTGACGGAAAAGAGCAGATTGTTCCTAAACCAGAAGAGGAGGAAGAAACTGAAGAAACAAAAACTTACGGCCCTGGAGTAAATTCTGCATAGAACACATGCAAATAAAAGTTAAAACAAAAAACCACCACCACCACCAAAACTTTGCTAATTTATACGTGAAAACTGCTAGTTTTGGTTGCTCTGCTCATTATTAAGGGTACTAATAACCATGTGCACGATGTACCCCCTCCCTCTCCCAAAGAGCCGGGCCCAGCACGGTCGTGTATGTGCACAGAGCCCAAGCCAGCAGCCCGGGGCCCTACATCTGCAGTGATGAGGCGCAACCTCCAGGCTCCACGAGGCCTTTGGCTAATCTGACATTCTGTCCGCAGCTGTTGAGTAATCAAAAGGACGAATAGCCTTTCATCTGACATGAATCCCGTTGGGGTGAACATCTTGCTACTGGGACTGAGGGCATGTGTTTCACTTAGGAAAGGTCGTCATCTACAGCTGGGCACTGGGTTCTGGGATGAAGATTCCAGGGTCCCTGTAAGTGACCCAGCTGCTCCCCGGTTCTGTGGAAAAGCCCAGCTTTCCATCTCAGTCAAGTCCTCCAGGCTGGGGCCCCAGGAGCCCTGCCAGCAGGTGCCATACCCTCTGGTGGGGTTTCTTCGCGATGCCATTCAATGACTACCTTCTAGGACCCTGTCTCCCTTTCTTCAGCGTCAGGAAATACAGTTTCCACTGGACTCCAAGAGAACACATGTGATGCCCACTGCATTTTCATGTGCCCACCCACCGCCCAGGGCTGGCCACAGAGTAACTTCCCATCATCCTCACTCTCTGCTCATACTGCTCCCTAGCCTGGCAAGCCCAATGCATTCTCCTCCGCATCCTTCAAAGCCCAGCTCAGGGGCCACCTTCTTCAAAGCCTTCCCAGGCCCGAGCTTCACCCCACCTTTTCACATCGTCTCTTGAAGGGACATCAGCATCAACAGGACACTAAGTGCTTCACGTATTCAGTCACCATTTACAAAGGACCTATCACCCTCAAAACAACAGCCTCCGCTTTGTGTTATTTCCAACAAGGCTGCAATCTTCTCTAAACGAGAACACAGGGAAGTACTTTTCCCAGCCAAATGTCTGGCAGCCGCTGAAACCCAGACAAATGTGTCCTGCTGCACGGGTGGCAAGCTCATCTCGTGCCCTCCCCGAGGCACCCGTGAGCACTCACGGAGCTCACTCGCTGAGGTTTGGGGCCCACGCATTTCTTGAGCCAGCGTTCTGCAACTGAAGCCACCACTTGTTTACTTCTTGCCTGGTCCTCAAGTAAAGAACAGCTGATGAGGGGAAATTCTGCTTTACAGACGTGCTCCAGCCAATAAACGAAGAAGGAATGGCAGAATCAGAGTCTCTCCACAGTGCACCCCTACTGAACACATGGGTCTAGGTACTGGCCATCAGATGATGTGCCTCCTGACGGAAACACCACCACTACCTATGAAAGGCTTGCAGAAATTTGGGTTGGGCGGGGGGCGGGGGGCGGGCGGGGATCAATCCTGAATCAATTTAAAGACTATCAAGGGACGATGGAATATGCTAAATGAAACCACGGGGGTGTAATCAGCAGGAGAATTCAGATTCTAGGACAAGCTACTTGGTTTACGCATGAAAAATACCGCTACGAGCAACCCTGTCAGGACCACTCTCACTCTTGAGAGTTTTTTCTGTATCTTCACTTAATAAACTTCTATAGCTTTACTCACCAAAAAAAAAGAAAAAAAGAAAAATACTGCTACAAAAAAATTGAAGGGAGCCTGTAGAGTAAAAGAAACCTAAGATTATAAAAGACAAGAGACACATCAACCAATCACAAGTTATGGACCTTACTTGTATGATTCAAATAAGCAAACCTGTTTAACACGTCCGTGGGAGTTTTACACACATACACATACATACATATACACACACGTACACTAAGGAGTTCTTATCTTTTAAAGCTATAAATGGAATATCTGCAGATGAATGACGTATCTAGGACTGGCTTCAAAACAGTCAGGGTGGCATACATAGATAAGACTGGACACGAGGAGGGGCACCTGGCTGGCTTGGCGGAGCGTGCAACTCTTGATCTCAGGGTCATAAATTTGAGCCCCCCTTGGGTGTAGGTGTAGAGATCACTTAAAAAAAAAAAAAGACTGGCCACAAGGATAATAAATAAAAGGTATATCCAGTTCATGGTAGTATTTTTTTTTTCTATTTTTGTATGTATTTGAAAATTTTCTATAATTGCAAGTTTTAAAAAGTGTAACCGTGTCCCCCTCACTTAACGAGGCCCACTACATCTGAGACGTGGCTCTGCCTCCTGAGGCTGGCATGGAGAGAAGCCACAGTCCCTTCCAGACTATCCTCCCCGTCCTGTCCCCCCCAGGCCACTCGCCGCCACTCGATGCTTTAGGGAGCCACGTGCCGCTTCCCTGGCCTAGGACGCGTGTTTCTCAGATGTCCTCTCCCCAGCGAAGCCCCACGGCCCTCTCGCTGAACCACCAACCCCACATCCCCTGCACCTCGCTCTAGCTGTTCACACCGTCTGCCCCCCCGTCCCCCGGTCCGGTGACACCCCGCAGCGGGCTGCGGGGAGGGGTAGAGGCTGCTGAGATGACATAGCCGCTGGGTCTAAGAACACATCAACCCATCACACATGTCTCCCCTCATCGCTTCTTGGCCTTTTGGCTAAGATCAAGTGTACACATGTCTCCCCTCACGAGGGTGAAATGGCAGAAAAACGGTCTCACACACACACACAAAACTGGGGGGAAATCTGCTCTGTTCCCTGCCCTCGCGTGCCCCTGGCTCCCAACAAGGGGACGCGTGTATGTGCGCCGGGGCGCTCTGCGGTACTGACGGGGGCCCTGCTCCGGGCCTCCCCTCTGGGTGCCAGACTCTGAGTCTCTAACCAGGAGGGGATGGGGTTTGTGGGTGACGTGTGACACTGTTCTACCCGCACGGCGGGCCCACTCTTTCTGCACTGCACGTGCATCCGTGCTGGCCTCACGGGCGCTGAGGGAAGGAAGCGCAGCGCCTCCAGCCAGGCCGCTTACCCTCCCCTTCCCGCAGGCAAGCGCTGCTCCCAGGCGGTTTCCGAACGCCCTGCCTTCGAAGGAAGCCTCCCTCCCACAGTAAAATGCTTACGCGGCGCCTGGGGCTCAGTCGGGTCAGCGGCCAACTCTGACTCTGGCTCAGGTCATGAGATTGAGCACGGAGTCTGCTCGTCCCTCTCCCTCCTGCTCTGTCATTGTGTGGCCCCCCCATTCCTGCCCCCCCCACCCCGCCCTGGCTCACGCACTCTCTCTCTCCCAAATAAATAAAAATCTTTTATTAAAAAAAGTGCTTTTAAAAAACCCTTGAAGCCGTGTGTAAGCAATGTGGGAGAGCACAGTAGGTGATAAATGATGTCTATTTTCCGAGCTTGTGCATACACCGCACACCACACCAAGTGCATTTCTGTGTCACACACACAATGACCAATTCCTTCAGAGTCTCCTGCTCACCTCCTGTTTTCAGCTAGCCCAAAAGCCTGAAAGGAAAAGCTAAAGCTGGTGCCTCCCTGAAGCCCTCAAGCTGGATCTTCATCACCTTAACCAGATACTGTCTTTAAGCGCTTCACCCACTTCAGCAGATTCCCACACCAGGCTGGCTCCTGTCAGGCCAGCGACCAAGCCAGCCAGGTGCATTCCACCGCGTGTCAAGGATGCAGTTCCTGCCCAGGCCAGGAGAGCCACTGGCGGGGAAGTGACTGGAAGGAGCTTCGGTAAGGGGGCTTGTGTGGGGCAACAAAGGGATGCCCTGAGGCGGATTCCTCACAACAGAACTGCTGGGCAGGGGGAGTGCTGGTCAGCCACAGGCAGGATGGCATGGCCACTGAAGGGGCAGGAGGGACAGAGCTTGAAAATGAACGGGGTGAGCAGAGCAGGACTCAGCCCAGTTCAGGACAGTAAGGAGAAGGAACAGAGTGATCAGGCTGATGGAGCAGGATGGGCTCCCTCGCTCGGTTTGGGGGGGGGGGGGGAGAAGCGGGTGCGGAGCAGTGAAGGCGGAGGCCGCACGTGGCGGCTCCACAACACCCCTCCCTCCGGCACGTGCTGGAGCCTTGCCTGCCTCTGCAAGGTCACAGGGACACGTGGAGGGCGAACAGTGTGTTCTTAAGGCTAGACCAGGGCCCCCCTGTTAGCCAGAGTCACCTGTGTCCCCAGCAGAGCTTAGGGCTGGCAAAGAAGGGCAGCATGATAAAGGGATGTCTGGATGGAAGAAGGAAGAGGACAAAGAGAAAAGGAGCTGCTGAGGGAATAAGAGGAGGGAGGACTCAGAAAGGTGAAAGTGGGGGAAAGAGAGGTGAGATGCCAAGTGGGCGTCACCAGATTGTAATATTTAGGGGTTTCCCAGGAACAGCCAGCCTAAATACACCGGGGCATTGAGGCCTCCCTCACTTCGCTAGCCTGCGTCTGGAAGGGAGCCCCGGCCAGGCTGCCGTGGCCCTCTCCCCAGGGTGCCCCACGGGGCTGTGCTGCAGACGCTAGCTGTCCGGAGCCCATACTTACATTACCACCTCCAGGGACATGCTTAATATTGTCCTTGGAACCACACTTGGACTGAATATGGCTGTAGCTCACTTTTTTGGAGACTATCTGGACCTGGAGTGTTAGAGAACAGAAAAAAAACAACATAAAGGGAGAGGGCTGGTTAGAACTGACACAGGGCAGGCAGTGCGTCCACACGTGACCACAGTGACAACAGAGTGTTGTTCCAACTCCGCCCCCACCTGCAGCCGAACAGCTGTGGAGAAGCACAGGGGAAGGAATCTGAGGGAAGCAGGAAAGGGAGTGAAGGACAAAGACAAACAACACAAGGACAGAAGCAGAGGCTGCAGAAGGGCTAATGGTCCTCCTCACTGTTCCTTGGGGCTGGGCCGTGGTTCACGAGGCCCAGCCAGCAGCAGGCCCTGGATGCCCACCCAGGCACAGCCCCACTCCTGCTCCCGCCTGCTCTTCCCCGACAGCTGGGAGTGTCTGGGGAAGCCTCTCTGCAAGGGTCCTGCTCATCTGGACTGGTCCTCACCGAACCTTGGCCCTTCCCTTATATCTGGGAAGGAAAGGCAGCTCCGAGAAGCACTGGGCAGCTGGCTCACAGGGCACAGATCTGATACAGGAAGGAAGGGACATCATAGCTCAATCATGAATGCAAATGGACCAGAGGCCACTGGACCTGCCATGCAGAATCCGGACGCCAGGGGGAGCGCAAGCCACATTCTCGGCAGCTCCACACTCCACAAACAGCCCGGTAGTCTCGGGCTCAAGAAAGTACACTGAGCTTCTGGTCTAGACTTTTCTTCAACTCGAGGGTAAAACACTTCCCTCAATCCTCCAGATGCCTAATCCTGTGCCCTGTGAGTTTTCGTGCGCAAAGAGAAGCAGCTCCAAGCAGGGCTGCAGTGATGCGTAATGGGGCGGTGGGCGGGGGGGGGTGGGGGGACGGATGACAGGACACAGCACACTGTAGTGCTTATGAATGGTTCCCCCTGGAATGCAGCCACACAAAGGCCCAGGCTCTAAGGGCTGGAACAAAGAATTCTCTTTGAGTCTTCTGAAAAAGAAACAGTTGCCAGCTTCCTTCCTTCCTTTGCTTCAGAGCCCTTCACAAATGAAACGGGCTCCAAGCTGAAGAGTTTTCCACAGAGCAGAGAAATCCACCCCGAGAAATTCCAACCCAAATACCTCACCGTTTTGTGCCTTCTTTACAATGTCAGTGATGAATAACTGGTTAGCAAACCGTTTCCTAATGAAACCCTGCTCTGAACCAGAGACCCACAGGACCTCTAGGAGTCACCTGGAAGCCTCACCGACTGTACAAATTCCTTGGGCTGAGACTCCCCATCCTGGTCCCTGAGAGCTGGAGGTTAGGCTCCTCTGGCAGCCCCTGGCTGGAGAGACCACCTACCTGCCACAGCTAAGGAAAGAAGGTTCCCACAGCAAGCAGGAGGGGCCTGGTTCCAGGATGTGGAGGCAAGAGGAAAGAACCTAGAGTTTCCTCTTACCTGTGCAATCCCTAAGCTGAGTGGGTTTCCAGAGGGAATGGAGCATGTGAACTTTCAGTGAGAAGGGGACATGGGGAACCAGGGCAAACAAAGCTATCTCTGTAGCCAGCATGTTGTGAAAGGGGCCTTCTTAAACTGAAAGGTCAGTTTAAAGCACCAGGGGTCCAGGGTTCCAGGTGCTGGCAAGTAACCAATGCCACGTGTCTCACTGAGGCAGGACCTGGGTGCTCAGTGTGTGTGTTCTGCGTGCAAAATGGGTGGGGTTTCACATCAAGGTCAGTGTGAAGAAAGTGGCTGAAGGTTTTTGGATCCATGTTATCCGGTTGAATAAATATTTCCCAAAGGGTAATGGGCTCCCAACTCTGTTAACCGTCAGGGTTAATACAAAAATTTTTCTGATGGCTGAGTCATCAAACAAAGAGGAGGGAATGCGGGGGCAAAGTAGAAACTAAGGACAGGAAAAAAGTGCAATAGAAGGGAAAGTGACTGAGGCTGGAAGAAACAGTTTATCATCTTTCACCTTCAAGAGGTAAAAGTCTAAATAAAACTCACTTTCCCAGCAGGTGGTTTCTGCGCACTCGCAATGGGACCGGCTGTTTTAGTGACTGCGTTAGGTTCAGGCTTTCGAGCCGGAGCAGATGCCTCTGTTTTTTTCTCTACTTTGGCCTGGATGGAGATAAAGGGAGGGCACATTTCAAACCAAGAGGGTAAGAGCCCAAATGCCAAGAAGGGAAGAAAGCTGTCGGGGACTCAAAATCAGGCCAGGCCACCGGCAGAAGCAGGTCACCCGTGCTCCTAGGAAAAAACCCCACCATTTTCCAGGGTAGACCAGCCAGGGGGAGGAGCTGCAGAACAAAGTCTTGAGACCCTAGGAAGAGATCGAGATAGCACTCACAGAGAAAGGCGGGAAGGAGGGCTAAGTTAGTGATTCTCTTTGGAGTGTGTGTTTGCCAATCATCATGCCCTCCCATTCAAATGTCCTCACCCCAAGCAAGCTGTCATAGTCAACAGGGAGCCACTACTGATGATGGGAAGTCTCATACCACTCAGGTATGTTGGAACAGAAAATAATTTGATTACCAGGCCGAGTCACTCAACGTCCCCCCAGGACCACCTGCAACTTTTGCCCAAGGAAAGCATAAGAAGAGCCCAGGAAGGGGGAGATGGGTCATGCATTGGGTACGCCAGAGCCACAGTCTCTTAGCAAAAGCAACTCTCAGGCCCTTTTTCCAGACTAATCTCAGTTTGCCATCAATGTCTTCCAAAAGTACCAGGATTCTGCCTCATTTTGGGCCCTGTTCAATTTTTTAAGGGCTCTGGGTTGAAGCAAATTAAGCTATCCTACCCTGAGTGGGAGGGAGGGGTGGTGGTTTAATGCTGGAGAATCACATAGGAAATGAGAAGGTTCCTGCTCCAAGGACTTCGACTGGGACTTTAGCCACCATCTTTTCATACACCAAAGTCCCACTGCTGCTAACAGCTGACAAGTAATTCTGGGGTGGATGCAACCAGAAAAGCCTTAAGAGTAAAGCGCCGGGGCCTGCCCTGCCGCCCTCCACCACGACTCCCCGGGCCGCCCTTCCGATTAGGAAAGCAGGAGGTCTGCAGCAGCGAGTCCTCCCGGCCACCAGAGGACGCCCTACCTCTTTCACGCTGAAGGCACCACCCCCCCACCGCCACCCCCCCATATCAAAGCTTCTACCTCCTACACGTCCTGCTGCTCAGACAGCGCAAGGGTAAGGAGCACGTCCAGTCTCTCACCTTCACACGGTCTCACAGTCCACCTCTGTTCGTCTTGTTAAGGAGAAGAACCCTGTTGCCTCCAAACAAAAATGTAAGCCTAAACCCCAAAATACAGAACAAGACCCCCTCTGATGGGGACGGGAAGAGAGAGCCTGCTGCTGGGACCTGGAGCCCAGGCTGAAAGTCCCTGGCACTGAATCCAATGTCCCCACCACCCTTCTTCTTTGGTTGGCGCCTGGGGCTGATGTGAGGACATGCCTGGGGGACAGCGGGTGGGTGGGTGTGGCAGCGGAAGAAGCAAGGGCTGGCATGCCGAGGACCCCCAGCTCCCTGGACTCACCCGGCCTCCTCCAGGCTGATGCTTGATGTTTTCCGTGGAGCCAACCTTGGAGCGGACATTCTTCAGATCAGGGGCAGAAGCGTTGGTAGACAGGCGGCTCAGCCTTGGGGCAGAGGAGCTGGGCTTGGCTGAGGCGGGCTTCTTGTCTGAGGAAGGGGTCCCAGAGGGCCGGGGAGGGGTGGGTGTGGCCTTGGCTCGGCTGGGAGCCACCCCTGCCACGGGGGCGACCCCAGGGACAGTGGCGCTTTTCTTCACGTTGCTGGTGGACGTGCTCTTGGAGCGACTCAAGTCAGCTGCAAAGGTAGGAGTGAGAGAGGACAAGGGTTCAGGGGGAGAGAGCAAAGGGGAGCCTTAGAGCCACAGAGAGGTAGAGGCTTATTTTAGGCTTCCAAGAAGCAAGGGACCGGGGGTTACCTGGTGCAGACTTCGTAGCTGTCTTCTTCATGTCCGCAGGTTTTCCCTCAGTCCTAATGGCTGCACAAACATACACGTTTTAACATTTAGTGTTTACAAACTAACCTAGTGAATGGCTCATCCCATCCTGAGATTCATTCATTCATTCAACAATTACTGAATGTCCCTTTTGGGCCATGCGCTGTGCTAGTCGCTGGGAATAAATGAGGGGTAAATCAGACAGCCAGGGAAAGACTGTGCCCTTCTGGAGCATACACGGCCACCCACTCTGTCTCACTCTTTCCTACAGCCTTGCCGGCGCCTTCCGCACGGCCTCGGAGGTGGGCTAGCAGTCCACGCACCGTGGGACTATCTCCTGTCATGTACGCCATGACCACGATGTGCTGAGTGCTGCGAAGCTACTAAGAAAGGAACAGTAAACACTACCTGGGAATCCGTAAGAATCCCTTTCACTCAATTTTCTGAATATACGTACTTGCTAACCTCATATGGAGATCAAGGATCCACTTTTCACTGTACCCCATTAAGGACGAGGGCACAAACAGGGGTGCACGGCTTTCTGTGACGTTGGTGGAGCTACAGCTGGGGCAAAGCCAAGGCCCCACCCTTCTTCCCACTGGTTCCCACGGGAGTGGAGGGTAACAGTACTCACCGGTGGGCCTCTTGGGCACAGGCGTGGGGGGGCTCCGACTGCCTGGCCCAGCTGAGGCAGGACTGGCAGCGGCCGGGGCTTTTGGAACAGTCTGGGAGCTCTTGGAGCCAGGCCGGGGGGTTGGAGCAGAGGCTGGCTTGGATGGTGAGGCCCGCTTCTCCAGAATCTTTGCCTCTGCAACAGGCTGGTGACAGGGAAGTGGGAATAAGAGCTGCAGGTCAGCAGGCGCCCCGGGAAGTCAGGGGACACCAGAAAAACTGTGGATTTGGCACTCACTGACAGGACAGTTTATGCTGTTCTAAGATCTAAGTCCTTCAGACAGAGTGAGAAATGGGCCATGCAGGGCGCTGTGTCAGCTGGAGTCAGGGAATGGAGCCTAACTATCTCAATCCAGCCTGAACCAGTGAGAATGAACAAACCAGAAAAGTATACCACATCACATACGCAGTCTGTCCGTATTTAAATACATTAAATACATCAGTATTTAATTACTTGACCAAAGATAAGTAAATATATAAACAACACAAAAAATGTAAAAATTATGTTCAAATTCAGTCACTCTTTTGGCGAAGATGCACACAGTGAATGCTGGTTAGGGCTGCCAACAGTGAGAACACTGGCCTCACCAGTCAGATGAGAATGCTGAGCTCTAACCCCAGGCAGGCCCCCAACTCAGTGTGTTCCTGGCAAATCACAGTGTCTCTCTGGGCTTTATTTCCTCAGTCGGATAAAGGAGTTCGGCACAGAGGACCCCGGGACCAGCTGTCATGCCACGTGGTGTTAGGGACTAGAGGAGGAGAAGTCTCTGAGAGCACAGGCATGTGGAGAGCGGGGCGGAGGGGGCAGGCCTGACCACCACAGGGGATGAGGAGCACTGATGTCGCAGCTGTGACTGAGAGCCAAGGGGAAAAGTCTTGGCATCTGGGTCACTCTAGCTCCTCTTCCAGGGAGGCTGGGCATGGCGTCACTAGTAAGGAAGGGAAGGAATCATGTAGCCTGGTTTCTACGGGAACAGAAGTACCAAGTTACTCTAGACAATAAGCCAAATCATAGACACAGTGTATCCAGCCCTTTTACTCCACGACAAATGGCCACACAGTGTCGTATGTTGGTGGAGACAAGCAGGATACAGCTTAAATGGAAAATCAGCTAAGGAGGTGCTCAGAAATTAAGGGCTGGCATCGAATTAAAGTCTAACCCTGAAAGCGCAGGGTAATGGCCGTTTCTACAAATGAAGTCCCTAAGTATAGCTGGAATTGGAGGAACTGGTTCAGCCACCAGCCCTGTTTGGAATAGATCGTAGGATTTTGTGCAGAGGGATCCCTCCTGTTGGCTCTAAGATCTGAGTATAAAACAGACACTCTCTGAGGCCTCCTTCAAATTCTCAATATTAGGACTATGATTCAGAATAATCTACTAGGGTCTTATTTTGCTAATAATAGTGATAAAATAAGTTGGAAAAAAGGTACTAAGGATAGAAGGCTCTAAAAAATGTGACATCCTTGATTTAGAGGTCAGGCTCTTGGCTTCAGCAAGCCGCACAACCAGCCTGCTTTCATAACTGCAGTTACTCTGCTGTTTATCATTTTACATTTTCTTCTCTACCAGAATCCTGGATCTACTTTTTCTAAGTAAGTTTTTTTTTCTTTTGTTTGTTTTTTCTTTCTACCAAATAAGGATAAAAATAAATTTCATTAGACTTTAGTTTTTAATCAATCTCTAAAAATATTTTCATCTGTTTCTTATCTAAAAAACAAACAGCAGTAGTAACTGGAATGCAGATCACATTTTCAGGTCAGCTGTGTCTCAGAATGCTGTCTAAAAGCTGCATGGCAAAAGCCACGGAAGAACAGTGTTGACAGAGGCCCTGAGCATCAGTGGTGGAGTCAGCCCCAAGCTCACCCACTGGCTCTGCTACCTACTAGCACTGGACCTTAGGAAGGTTATCTCACTGAGCTATGAAATGAGAATACTAATACCCACATCAGGGGTTGCTGACAGAGAGAATCAAAGGAATTAACTTATATAAAGGAACCAGTAGAGGACACTTCATGGTTGTTATTATTGCCAAGTGAAATTTCACTGGACCACCTCCCCCTGCCGTCTTCTGTCTGCCCCAGGATTTGCCATGCCAGGGCTCCAGTGACCCTCCCTCTGCCCTCTTATGCAACTAAATCATCTTCTCACGATCAAGAAAAGCAGTCAACTGGGTAAATGAGGAGCGCCAGAAAGCTATATATTTTATCATTCTTAATCTATGACAGGATTTCTCAGTTTCTTGGCCAGGTTCCAACCTAGACTACAATTCCTAGGTTCCATCAATTTTCTTTACAAGATTAGATGATACACTAACATTGCCCACCATGAATTTAAAGAATAACACTGAGCTGACCGAAAGGCCCTTCTCAAGCAAAACAAGATGTTAAGGAAGGCAGCCACAGAGCCCAGCTGCCCTTCTAGAACGATCCTGCTGAAGCCACTCCTGCTCCAAATGGACCGGTTTCTAGGCAGTTACGTGTGGCTGACCTGGAAAACTGAAAACCTGCAGCGGGGAGCCCAGTGAGAGAGGCCCAATGTCAAAAGCAAAGGAAGTTGTCACACGTTGTTGGAACCTACAGAGATCAGCTAGAAGACCTTATCCAAAAAAGTCACAGGCGAAACTCACTTCTGCCAGAGGATTAAAGAGAAAGATAAGGAAGCGAATTTGGGGAATCTGATGTGGGAACTGTACCAAAAAGGAGTAGGTGACAGTATGTGGAAGAGGGCAAACTCGCTAACAGGTGTTCAAACAAGGGAAGAGTAAGGAGGAGCTGGGAGAAAGGAAAAGAAACCTAAGCAGAGGCAGTACTGCCTCCCAGCAGGGCAGGGAAAGGTACAAAGTCTGAAAGGGCTTCAGGTGTTATGGCTGCATTGTGCACCCCCAAGATTTGCAAGTCGCCTCTCTCCCCTTCCCCCGATTCCACCAGCTCGACTGCACTGCTTGGCAGCAACGAGAGCGATCGACCCTCGGAGGGGAGAACATCTCCCAGGCACAGGGCCTGGGTGGCTACTTACCTTGGGTTTTGAGTCTTTTGAAGGTAAGGTGGACGGCCTGGCAGCGGCGGTGGGAGGGCGTTTGGGTGGGGCAGCCGGCACTAAGCCTGCAGCGAGGCTCATGGGTTTTTTATTCGCCCCACCAAAGGTGGCGGGAGCCAGCTGCTTAGGGAGAGGACTGGGCTGAGTTTTGGCTTTCGATGTTGAAGTCTTTGCAGGCTGAGTGGTGGCCAAAGGCTTTAAGTTGATGTGTTGTTTTTTTTTTTGTTTGTTTGATTTTTTTTTTTTTAAAGCCAACATCAAACACACAGACAAAAATAAAAACAAATGAAAAAAAGTATAAATTGCACAATTCAAAGTAAAATTATAAGCAATGAGGATACATGCAACTGAAAAGCAGCATTCTGTTCTTCTGAGCTCGGTAAGGAGTGGAAAGAAACCATGAGAAAAATAAAGAAAACTGGGACTTCATTCTTAATGACAGTGTCACAAATTCCAGCAGTTCGGTACCTGAAGACTTAAATTCAGTGATGGCTTTAAACAATTAACTAATTTTTGGTGGCTGCAATAATTCTATGAAGAAGTCACCAGCAGGTAATTAAACGGTCATTATTTGTGCCTTGATGAGGCAACATGGCGGGGTTTTAGGACCACACTGAAGTATGGCATTTGTATTCTGCAACGAGCACCAGTAAGTTCCTGAAGCTTTGCTCCACCTTAAAAATCTGAGTTCTCGGGCACCTGGGTGGCTCAGTTGGTTAAGCGACTGCCTTCGGCTCAGGTCACGATCCTGGAGTCCCAGGATCGAGCCCCGCATCGGGCTCCCTGCTCAGCGAGGAGTCTGCTTCTCCCTCTGACCCTCCCCCCTCTCATGTGCTCCCTCTCTCTCATTCTCTTTCAAATAAAAAAAAAAAAATCTGAGTTCCCTTTTTACGAATGAAGAATCTATTTCTGAATAGTTCTGCAAATCCCGTTATTGTTGTTGTTAAGGGAAGCAGAAACAACCTCTACAGAACATTTCTACATGTATTCAAGATAATGGGGTCAAAGGCAGAGATTTTAAGGGTTGAGTTAGGCTACGATGATAAAATAGGAATATAAAATATTTTCTAAGAATATCCAGAAAAGGACTACTGATAGCTCAGAAAAAACAAATTTCATTCATTGATTCAAGCAGTAATAGCAGAAGATACAATTTTTAAAAATGGGAGCAGGAGAAGATAACCCACCACTCTGGTGCCTACCTTTGTTTTCTTCTCTGGGCTGGGTGGGAGCTCCTTGTTTGGAGGGGTGGTGATGTCATTTCCGGTCACACTCCCAGCAGGCCGTCCTTCTTCTGGCTTACTTATTCCTAAGTGGGGGTAAAGTCATGCTAAGCAGATGTTTTTCATACCCATTTTGAAAAAGCAAGTCTTAGAAAGACAGACCACTGACTAGCACTCCGTTCTGAAGAAAATCCACAGTGCTGTGCTCTGAACTGTGGACAAGACTCCCAAGTTCCTCTCACTGTGACAGGACCGTTTTAGATTCCAGAGATTCAGGCAGCCAGTCCCTGTGGAAAAGCAACCTAAGTGGGATTTGCACAAATGACCAATGGAAGGAAACAGCCCTTAAAGTTTGGTTTCCCTTCCCTGGAGACCAGCAAAGGGGTTCTGTCACCCAACCACTAACTCCTGGAGCACACAGGGGACAAAAACCTCTTCTACTAGAGTTTATCTCTTAGAATAAAGGTTGCTGAAGATGGGATAAGAGCCAGAAGATCATCCAATGTCCTCCCCTTACTTCCTTTCCCTGTAAAGCACCACTTTATGGAGGATGTGAGATTAACTTGATCTGGTTCTAGCAGTGACCCAGATTTCCAACAAGCCCGAGGAGACCCATGAAATCAGACCCAAGGGCAGAAATAAAGTCTACGCCTAAGGCTTGGCCCAGCAGCACCACTGTGGGGACGTAACTCCAGATTTCAATAGGGCTACACCTGAATGCAATGAAATACCATGAAATTTATAACCTGGGTGTGGTAAAGACCTTTCTGAGTGGCACAAAATCCAGAAGCCACAGAAGATCAGTCTGACTAAGGAAAAAATAAAAACAAAACAACAAACTTCAGTGTGGCCAAAAAAAAAAAAAGAAAAAGAAAATGATAAGAAAAGTCAGAAGGCAGACAATTAACAGAAAAAATATCATTAACATCACATCAAAGACAAAGAGCTTATTATATAAATTACTCCTACAAATCACTAACTCCTATAAAAGCCAACAACCCACTGGAATAACGGCCCAAAGATTATGAACACAGTTTACAGAAAAGGAAATATAAATCAAAATACAAATTGAAAATAAGAAAGGATGTCCAATTTTTAATAGAAATAAAAACTAAAACCACACTGAGATGCCATTTTTAACCTAACATATTGTCGGAAGTACTACAATGTGAAAACAGCCTGTGGGGATAAATGAAGATACTCGCTGCTGCGAAGTGTATGGAATAGTACAACTCCTATGCAGGGCAATCTAGCGGTGTCTCTGAAGACTCTAGGTGTAGACAGATAATCCAGATATCCAACTTCCAGAAACTTATTTCAGAGGCATATTCACACACCAGCAAAATAGCAAATGTGCAAGGTCTTCATCAGAGCGTTGTTCCTAACAGCACAGAAGAGAAACACCCCGGAAGTCTGTTCATAGAAACGTGATTAAAGCACCATGGCAGAAATATCAATGTACTCTCCGCATCTGAAAAAATAAAGCATGACCAATATGGAACCATCTCTATTAAGTGAAGAAAAAAAGTAAGGTGCAGAATAGTTAAGATTATAGAAAACCCATTTGTCTAGAGAAGGGATGGGGGCAAAATACATTTCTAATGCAAATACACTTGTGCATGCATTTTAAAAAGGCCTTTGGAAGGAACTTCCAAGGTCACACTTGACCTTGCCTCCCCCAACACTACCTCCTGCAGAAGTACAGCACACTATCAAAACCAGGACGCTGGGTGCCTGGGTGGCTCAGGTTGGTTAAGCGACTGCCCTTCGGCTCAGGTCATGATCCTGGAGTCCCGGGATCGAGTCCCGCATCGGGCTCCCTGCTCAGCGGGGAGTCTGCTTCTCCCTCTGACACTCTTCCCTCTCGTGCTCTCATTCTCTCACTCAAAAAAAAAAAAAAGAACAAACAAACCAGGACGCTGGTATTGGTACAATCCACGGAGCTTACTCGGATGTATCCAGTTCCACGTGCACTCATTCGTGAGAATGTGTACGCGCATGCGTGCAATTTTAGCACGTGTAGCTTTACATAACCACTCCTAACAATCAGGACAGATAAGTGTGCCATTACCACAGGGCTCCCTCATGTCACCCTTTTAGAGCCACCCCCCCTCCCCTCCTTTTCTAATCCTTAAATCTCTGGCAGCCACTAATCTGCTATCTCTAGAACATTATCTCAAGAATATTACATAAATGGAATCATACAGTATGTCCCCTTTTGTGTCTGGCTTCTTTCATCCAGCCCGGTGCTTCCGAGATGCATTGGTGGTGTTGCATGTATCAGCGGTCACTGCTCGTGGTACGGCTCTACCACAGTTTCATTATCCACCTACTGCGGCTACAAATATTGATGCACAGGATTTTTATTAAAATGGTGTCACTGTTAGTATATGGAAATGCAGTTAATTCCATCCTGTGACCTTGCTGAAACACTTATTAGTTCTAGGAGGTTTTTTGGTAGATTCCTTGGAATTTTTTTTTTTTTTTAAAGATTTTATTTATTTATTTGACAGAGAGAGACACAGTGAGAGGGAGCACAAGCAGGGGGAGTGGGAGAGGGAGAAGCAGGCCTCCCGCGGAGCAGGGAGCCCGATGCGGGGCTCAATCCCAGGACCCTGGGATCATGACCTGAGCCGAAGGCAGACGCTTAATGACTGAGCCACCCAAGCGCCCCTGGGATTTTCTATATAGACAGTCATGTCATTTGCAAAGAGAGCCAGATTTATTTCTTCCTTTCTAATCTAAATGCTCTTTTATTTCCTTTTACTTTGTTGTGCTGATCAGAACTTCCAGAACCACATTAAGTAGGAGTGGTGAGAGCAGGCATCCTTGCCTCATTCCCAGTCAGGGGGAAAGCACTCAGTATTTCCCTGTTAAGTGTGATGGTACAGTTGGTTTTTTGTAGATGAGGAAGTTGATCAAGCTGAGGAAGTTCTCCCTCTAATCTTGGATGAGTGTTTTACCATAAATGGGTGTTGGGGTTTTGTTGAATGCATTTCTGTGCTTATGAATTTTTAGACTGTTGATATGGATTATGTTGATTTGGTTTTTGATTACTGAACCAGCCATGTGTATCTGGAATAAACTCCATTTGGCTGTTGTGTACAGTTTTTATATATTCCTGGATATGATGTTAACATTTTGTATCTAAGTTCATGAGAGATACTAGTCTGTAGTTTGTTTTGTATGGTCTTTGTCTGGTTCTGCTATCAGACAAATTCAGACCTCAAAAAATGAATCAGAAGTATTCCCTCCTCTTATATTTTCTGGAAGAGAACGTGTAAAATTGGTGTTAATTATTCTTTAAATATAAGGTAAACCCCTAGAGTGAATCCCTCAGGAACTTTTTAATTTAAAAATCTAATTTTATTAATGGTTATTCAGATTATCTATTTCATCTTCGTTGAGTTTTGGTAACTTGTGCTTTTTAAGGAATTTATTCTAAGTTATTGAATCTGGGGGTGTAAAGGTGCTCCTGGTGTTCACTTCTATCCTCTTAATGTTCACTTCTATCCTCTTAATGGCTGTGGTGACGTCCCCTATTCCTGTTGTTAGTGGTTTGCGTCTTCTTTTTATCTGTCAATTTTGTTCAAGGTTTACCAGCTGTATTGGTATTTTTTTAAGAACCGTCTTTTGGTTTAATAAATTTCCTTTGTTGTTTTCTTGTTTACAATCTCACTGATTTTTGCTTGCTTCGGATTTATTTTTTCTTTTTCTAGTTTCTTGATATAGCAACTTAGACTACTGATTTGAGATCTTTTCTCTTTTCTAATGTAAGCACGTGGGGGCCATAAGTTCCCTCCCAGCACTGCTACGGCTGCATTCTACACATTTTGGTATGTTGTATTTTTGTTTTTATTCAGTTCATTTTATTTTTAATTTACTTTGTTTTAAATTTTAATTCAGTTAGTTAACATACAGTGTAATATTAGTTGCAGGTGTACAATACAGTAATTCGACACTTCCATACAGCACCCTGGGATCATGAAGTTCATTTTAAATTTCTTAAAAGATTTAAAAATTTTTTTGAAGTAATCTCCACACCCAATTTGAGGCTCGAACTTACAACCCTGACGGGGATCAAGAGTTGCACGCTCCACCGACTGAGCCAGCCAGACCCTCTCATTTTTAAAATTTCCTGGGGCGCCTCGGTGGCTCAGTTGGTTAAGCGTCTGCCTTCGGCTCAGGTCATGATCCCGGGGTCCTGGGATCAAGCCCCGCATCGGGCTCCCTGCTCCTCGGGAAGCCTGCTTCTCCCTCTCCCACTCCCCCTGCTTGTGTTCCCTCTCTTGCTGTGTCTCTCTCTGTCAAATAAATAAATAAATAAATAAATAAATAAATAAATAAATAAAAATAAAATTTCCTGTGATAACTTCCTCTTTGACCCATGGATTATTAAGAAGTGTACTCTTAATTTCCAAATGATTAAAGATTTTCCTGTGGTCTTTCTATTATTGGTTTCTGATTTAATTCCATATGGCCAGACAACATATTCTGTATGATTTTGTGTTTTTTTTTTTAATTTTATTTTAAAGATTTTATTTATTTGGGAGAGCGCGAGAGGGGAGAGAGCATGAGCAAGGGAAGGCACAGAGAGGGAGAAGCAGACTCCCTGCTCAGGACCCCAGGATCATGACCTGAGCCGAAGATACATGCTTAACCGACTGAGCCACCCGGGCGCCCCTGATTTTAATCTTCTAGATGTACTGAAGTTCATTTTGTGACCTAGGATCCATCTTGGCATATGTTCCATGGGATCTTGAAAAGAATATATATTCATTCTGCTGTCGTTGGGTGGAATTTCTGTAAACATCAATTGGATCCTGTTGTGTGATGGTATTGTTAAGTTATTCTTTACCTTTACTAATACTCTGTCCAATAGTTCTATCAATTGCTTAGAGTGGGATGTAGAAGTCCTGAACCATAATTGTGGATCTATTTCTCCTTTCAGCTCTATCATTTTTTTTTCATGTATTTTGCAGCTCTGCCTTTTGGTGCGTATACATTTAGAACTGCTCTGTCTTCTTGATGGACTGATTCTTTATTCTTTGCTCTGAAGTCCAGTTTGTCTAATATTAATATAGCCACTTAAAAAAATTAAGGTTTTTAAAAAAATATTTTATTTATTCATTTGAGAGAGAGATAGAGCACAAGTTGGGGGAGTGGCAGGCAGAGGGAGAGGGAGAAGCAGGCTCCCCACTGAGCAGGGAGCCCGATGTCATGCTCCATCCCAGGACCCTGGGATCATGACCTGGGCCGAAGGCAGATACTTAACCGACTGAGCCACCCAGGCACCCCCCAAAAATTAATGTTAACATGATATATCTTTTTCCACCTTTTACTTTCAACCTACCTATGGTCCTTATGATTGACATGCAGTCCTTGTACAGGGCATGTCCTTGGGCCATTTTTAAATAATCTATCCTTCCAATCTCTGTCTTTTAATTGTAGTATTTAGACTTTTTGCATTTAAAGTAATTACTGATAGGCTAAGGCTTATACTGACATTTTATTATTTGTTTTTTTCCCTCTGGACTTTAATTTTAATTAATTCAAAACAACGTAACTTAGGGGGCGCCTGGGTGGCTCAGTCATTAAGCGTCTGCCTTTGGCTCAGGTCATGATCCCAGGGTCTTGGGATCGAGCCCCGCATTGGGCTCCCTGCTCAGCGGGAAGTCTGCTTCTCCCTCTCCCATTCCCCCTGCTTATGTTCCCTCTCTCGCTGTGTCTCTCTCTCTGTCAAATTAAAAAAACAAAAAAAAAAAACCCCAAAAAACATAACTTAGTACCAAATGTTTAAACATCCATTATAATTGCTACTGTGTAATCAGCATTGCTTAATCTAATCAGCTACACAAACCCATCAATTTTTCTTTAGGAAAAAAGTAGTAGAAATCCCAAAGAATGAAGGAAGAGACTACTAATTAAAGGTCACATTCATTAATCTAGCACCATAGTTCCAGTCTTAGGCCATCTCAAGTGGCTGGAAGGAGGAAGGGAAGAGATGAGGAGGTTGGAAAAGCATAGTTCTTCGCTTGTGGCCCCCTTTGTGCTCTGAGGCAAGGGAGGATCTAGAAGAAAGGAAAATCACTGAGGCTGGAATTTTGGTTCAGATGGTAAGGAGGCCCTCAAGAACAGCAGAATCTGAATATCCAGAAGGTAGTGCTGGAGTCTGCTCCATGAACTAGGGGGTTTCTTCTTGGCATCCAAGTCCTTTCTTTCTTCAAGTTTTTTAGCCAGGTCTGGTATGTCACAGTTCTGAGCCAGATACATTCCCACCATGGTACTAAAAGTAAATCCAAGCAGGAACTGGAGCATGGTGTCAGTGAGGAGGGCATGGAGGGTGGCTCTGTTTTTTATTTTTATTTGTTCCCTCTGTTTCTCTTGCCTTCCTGTGGGCTACTTAAACATTTTTTAAAATCCCATTTTCATTTTTCGCTTTTGAGTGTATGGTTTTGCTTACTTCCATTTAGGATCTTTTGTTCTCCCTGCTTTTTAAATATAATGTCTTAGGTATTTCCTTTTCGTACATTGAGCACCACATCAGATGGTACTATAATTTTTGTTTCAATCATCAAATATGATTTTTAAAATTCATGAGGATAGTCCATTTATATTTACCCCTATTTTTACCCATTCCATTGTTCTCGTTGTTCTTTCATTTCTGAAATTCCAAGCCTCCTCCTGTTATGGTATCTTATCTTTTTGGAGAGTTTCCTTTAGCCTTTCTCTAAGGGTATATCTGCTAGGAACAAATGCTCTTAGTTTTCCTCTAAGAATGTCGTTACTTTCCCTTTATTCCTGAAGGATAGTTTTACCAGATATAGAACTTGCAGTTGACTCTTCTTTTCTTCTAGCACTTGAAAAATGTTGTGCCACTTCCTCCTGCCCTCCAAGGTTTCCGGTAAGAATCATGCTGTCATCTGAACTGCTGTTCCCCAACAGCTAATACATAATTTCTCTCTGGTTGCTTTTAAGATTTTTTTTCTTTGTCTTTAGTTTGCAGAATTTAATTATAATATATCTTGGTGTAGATTTCCTTGGGTTTTTCTCTTTGAGGTTCATTCAGCTTCTTGAATCTGCAGGTTTAGGTCTTTTGACAAATTTGGGAAGTATTCAGTCATTATTTCTTCCAATAGTTGTTCAGTCTCACATTCTTTCGCATCTCCTGGGATTCCAATAATATGAATGTTAGATTTTGTGTTATTGTCCCAAAGTCTCTGAGGAGCTGTAGTATTTCTTTTTCAGTCTATTTTCTCTCTTGTTGTTCAGATGGAATAAATTCTATTGATCTGTGTTCAAGTTCAATGACTCTGTTCTCTGACATTTCCAGTGTACTATTGAGCCCATCAGACACGGTTTTTAATTTGATTATTTTATTTTTCCTATCCATAATTTCCATTTTGTACTTTTTTATAACTTCTATTTCTTTGCTGATATTTTCTAGTTTTTCATTTGTTTCAAGATAATTCATCATTGCTTGAAGCAATTTTATAATGGCTGCTTTAAAGTCCTAATTTTGTATGTTAGCAGGCAATCACTCTTTAAATTTGGCTGTAGTTTCAATGACAATTTAGTTTCCAGAGCCCTTGTAATGCAATTCTGGCCTGCCGTGTTCTTCTGGCTTCCTAAGACTGTCACTCAATGCCTGCTGGTACTTCCAGTAAGGGCTGAAGGCACTTCCCTGGGCCAGGTGGTTTCACTAGGTGGGGGTTGAGCGATGCTGGACCCAAAGAATGCAGTTTCTCTTGACTTGTTCTCTGGCTGCCTGGCACTGGCAGACTTTCTGTTCGATCTCTGCAGGTACCGCCGGAAGCAGGAAGCACGTATCTGGCCTTTTGCTGCTGGAGGTTAAGGTTGTAGGAGGAAACCTCCCAAGGTCCCCTTCTGCTCCTGGATAGAAGGCTATAAGACGCCAGGCCTGTGGGTGTCCCTGGTGCTGTCACCTGGTGGGGGACTAGGTATAGGTCGTACTGTAGTGCTGTCAGGTGTGGAATGGGCAACAGGTAGGTCCTCATGAGCATTGCTCAACAGGACTGAGCCCACTGCTGTTGCTGGTTATGGGGAGGGAAATAGGCTTTCCCCTTTCCTGGTCTTTTAGCAAGAAAAAGTAGGCTTTTTGTTCGTTCTTTTTTTCCCCTTCTCTTCTCCTTCTTCTTTCTTTTTTTTGGGGGGGCGCCTATGCTTGTTGGCACTTCTAGGTTGCAGGTACTCCACAGGGCCCAGACCTGGGTACATGGGAGATTAGAAACAAAACCCAGGGAACTCACGTGCACTGTCCTTCCTCAAGTCCTAAGCTCCCTCCCAGTCTGCCCTCTCGTTTCCACCTTTCAGATTCCTTTTATAATTGTCTGCTGAATTCTTTTCAGGGTATTTATCTGTATTTAGAGGAAAGGAGCAAAAAAAGTGAATCAAGTGGTCTTCTCTTGGTAGGAGATTTTCTAATGTATAGCATTTTGTACTTTTTGATGTTTGAAACCCTATGTATTTTTAGTGAAAATTGAATTTGCTTTGTTTTAAAAATATGGGGGCACGTGGGTGGTTCAGTTGGTTAAGTGGCTCAGGTCATGACCTCCGGGTCCTGGGATCCAGCACCACATTGGCCTTCCCACTCAGCGGGGAGTCTGCTTGTCCCTCTCCCTCCCCCCGGCTCATGCTCTCTCTTGAATAAATAAATAAAATCTTTAAAAAAATATGAAAAAAAAAAAAACCATACCTACGCGTTGCTAATGTCTTTTTTTCTATAGCAAGCTGAAAGAATATCTTACCAAATGTGTGCTTATTGCCATTAGCCCCAGACCACTATGAACATTTTTCAATAGGCATAGGATTTTTCAGTAAACAACATGAACACGAAGTCGCATTGCCTATGATATAAGCATGTTAACATCTCAACCTGTATAAGTAATTGTTACCCAGTGAAGAACACCTGACATACACATAAGCAGAAACTGCTGTCTCCCACCCAGATGGTGCTTCTCACCATGGCCCTCCATCTTTCCTCAGGGGTCTATGCCAGCCAACTGCTAGAGACCACCACCCAAATGTCCCCATAGTTTCGAAAAAGAATGCTCAAAACGGAACTCATAACTGCTCTACCATACTTCTCCCTTCTGTTGGATTTTTCCAGTATGTGTGCTGCGGGAAAACCCAGGCTCAGTGTCAGAGCACCACTCTGACTCCTTTCTCTCTCACCCTCCACATCCAGTTTTCAAGTCAAGTTGATTAGTTGATTTCACCTATTATATTTCCCCTTCATGTCGTATTTCACCTGCTACTACTACACGAATCAAGCTGTTGTCACAAGAATTTTTGCCCTCAATCATCTGTCCTCCAGTTCATCTTATCTACTGAGAACAGGAGAGTCATCCCAAAGCCGACTTTGGGCCACTTTACTGTCATAGGCAGCCACTTTTTTTTTTTTTAAACATCTTAGGGGGGCATTTGAAGCTTGGGTTCCAAACAACTTTCTAGATTTGTTCTCCCATTATTTCTGGCCACATATGTACAGATGGCTTGGACACGTTTGCTCAACCTACACTCTTCTCCCGAGAAGCCCCCAGATGAATGAGGTAAACAGATAATAAAGGATGTAAGGTAGCATGAAGTGGGGCACGGAGCCCAAACCATGGCAACCCAATGCCCTGTGCGGACCAGTCACCAAAGCAGCAAAATGTAAGAGATGGCAGAGAGAAAACAGTTCCCAGAAGGGAAGAGAATGGAACACGTGTTTAGGGCGAAGCAGATGTCCTGAGAGGCACACAATGGCTGCAGCCTGGCTACACTTCCTGCAATTGGCTTCCCTGAGACTCCCTGTCAATAAACACCTTTTTATAAATTTGAGTTCCTCTGAGCGTGTTTCCGTTCTTTGAAATTAAATAATCCTTACAAGGGTGCCCCATGAATACTGGCCATTGTTCTTTTACCTGTTGTGAGCTGTCTAGGCTTCATACCTTTGTTTACATGAGTTCCTCTGCCTGGAAGGCTTTCCCTCGCAATGTTAGACAATCCCAGGCTCCCTCCTCCAGGTAGTTTCCATGATTCACCCCTCTCTCACCGTTCCTTTCCCCGACCCCAATTAGATCATAACTTGCTTGACAATCTAACGACGATATCCAGTGCCTAGATAGTGACTGGCAGACGGAAAGCATGTTAAGTAAATGAATCTTTATCTAGTTCTACCTACGTGGTGTTTAGCAGAGTCAGCACTTAAAACATTTTATTAGGTGAATAGATCAGTGAGGTTCGCAAGTTACTTGAATTTTTTTCTACCACCATGAACTTCTGTTAGCATGAACTAGGATAAACTTGTTTTGAAATAAACGAAACTCTGCACTCATTACCACCTAGAAGGTATATGGCATGGAACTGGGCAGCAGCGGATCAACAAGATGATGACACAATCCTATCCACGAGGGGCTTGCAGTTCTGCCCCAGCTAGAAGTAAGCAACAGCACAGAGTACCCGAGTTCTTGTCGTCTTGGAGTCAAAAATCACAGAGGAGCTATGCCGCTTCTTCGCCCATCTCCGTTAAAAAACCCTGTTTAGTCTTCTAGGGTCCTTTCTACTACCTCTTCCCCTAGAAAACACCACTTCTAATTTTAAGAGAAAAGGAGTAAAAAACTTCATGAAAATGTACTGAGAGGAATAAGTATTAGGGAAAGAGGCTATTTTTTTTTTTTTTTTTACAGACAGCACACATGGTTTAAATCCCCATTAAGCAGCTTGTGAATCACAGCCCTTTGTGCTCAAACTGGACTCGGAGGAAAACAAGCTTTTGTAGACCACCAACAATAAGCTCGGGGAGGGGGGAGGGCGGGGGAGGGATGGGGAAGAGAAGAGCCAGGGAAAGACACAGGAGGCAGCCACAAAGACCCTGACGGTTAGTTGTTTATTAAGTGCAAGTCTCTCCTTCTCTCTCCTTTCCCTTTCTTTCCCTTCTCTCCACAAATTCTCCCCCAACACATACAGAAAGAGAAGACTAGAAGCAAGATTGGGTCAAACATGAAGAACAGGAAAAGAATATTAAATAGCCAGTTTTAAAAGGCTCTTTTTCCACTTGAACAAAAGTAAAATGTTCTCAAAAGCGAAATGGAAAACAGAGCTTGCACCCAAGCTGTGCTACTTAATGAGAGGAGGTTAGTGCTGATACGCCCATTGTGAATCCACACAGTGGCAGATTTTCAAGCAAGGAAATCAATCAGTTGTGACTGGATGATTTAGGGCTCAGGAATCATCTGGTTCAAACCAACAGGGAGCTGAGGGATGGGAGGATGGGGGATGGGGTGGGCAGGGTGACATGAGGTCAAGTAAGGGGCTCTATTTCTTATGTCCGCCACCCTCTGACCCCATCGGCCCACACCCCCAGGCCCCACTATCTGTCATGCCAGCATTCAGGCTGACCTAGCTAGATTCACTTTGTTCACTTTCTCGCCTCACTCCCAGCAACCTTCCAATGCAAAGAATTCAGCTTTCCCCAGGCACACAGACTCCGGCGGTAACAAGCTGCCTAACGCTCCTGCCGGTAATCTGTCACTTCGGTTTCTTCCTTGCTGTCTGCTTGTTCCCCATGGAGGCAAAATTTAGAAACATACCATCACGTGGGGTCTCTTCACACAGGAACGATGGAGTGCTCTGGGTTGCAGTGACCTCAATTTCTTTCTTCCCCGCCAGAGCCGTCTGTCCTGGCTGTTTCTCACCTCCTTGGCAGAGCTGGGAGCAGGAATCCGTTCTTGTTTCACTAACATCTTCTTGTCCTTTCTCCCTGCTGCTTACTTCAGGAATCTGCTCCAGCTTTCCATGCAGACACAACCCAGCCGGGCCCAGTTCCTTCTTCCCGGAGCTGCCGCTGCTGCTGTTGCCAAAGGGGGTCAGGTCTTCTCTCTTCTCGGCCACAGGTTCCTCACAGATGAAAGGAGGCATCTCTGCAATAGACGGGATGGGCAGTTCCCCGGGGATCAATCTGTAGTTAGCTGTCTGTTCCTCAGCCACCGTCATGGAGCGCCTTACGGCAGGAGCCCCCACTTTCCTGGGCGTAGGACTTGGCACGGGGCTACTGGTAAGAGGCGGCAGGCCAGAAGAAAGCTCTTCTCGGGCAGGGAGCTCAGGATACTTATCTGCAAGGTTGACAGCTGGGGGAACCGAGAGGTGAGAACATTCCGACAGGGCCCGGCGCATTGCTTTTTTCTGCTGGGGCACTTGGTTGAGCAAAGCCCCCTCCTCAGGAAAACTCAATCTCTCCAGCTCCTTCTCATGGTCTCGGTCATGAGAACTGGCACTTACATACTCCTGTGGGAACTCCACCATAGTGATCGGTGGAATGGCAGTGGGTGAAGGCTCAACTGTGGGGGTTGGGCGCGCGATGGCCACCGATGGGGAGGACTCAAATTCAGGCGGCCCAGAGTTATCCTTCACCACCCCAGTCACCTGGCAGCCGGTGGTGATGCCGTTCTCCTTTCCTGGAGTTGCTTCCCTCGAGCCCTGAGCCACTGGATGAAAGTTGGGGTTCCAAACACTGGTTTCTTGCTCCTTAACATACTGGGTGGGGATGTCAGCAGCCCCAGGGAAATCCAGATCTGGCTGGCTCTTGGTCTCTGGCCCATTCTTCCCTGCCACCATCCCCTGAACTGTAGAGGCTTTGTTCTTGTCTGGACCCTCTCCGGGTCCCACATGGAACTCAGCTGTCTTCTGGTGGACTGAGCTCCCCCCCGAGGAATGGCAGGTTTCTGAAATCACATACCTGCTCTCAAGGTGACCCGAGGCTGCTTGATACTCCTTGTCCTGCACTTCAGTGCTGAGCTCTTTGTCTAGCTTCCCCTCAAAGAAGCAGAGCTTATTCTGCTCCAGGAAGCTGGCATTCTTCACAAGCCCGTCTTTCAGCTGCCCATCCATGCTGACATTCAGTCCGATTTCATTCAGTTTGCCCTCTGTCCTCTGCCACTCAAATCCAGCTTGGTGGATTTCTTTTGGGGGGTCCATTCGGCACTCTGCAGGCTTGCCCTGACAGGGCTGGCCGTAAGCGGCAGAGCAAGAGGCAGGCTGCTTGTCTGAGAGCGACATCGTCTCTTCGACTGCTCTCCCCCCTCGCTCCTGGAGCTCTAACACCACCTACGATCACACAGAGCTGGCAGTGACATCACACCAAGTCCCCAGTATTCATGACAAAACCTATCTTTCCCCCAAAGCTCCTCTCTCCTCCAGCAGCTGGGTGCTACATGTACCTACTAGTGTGAAAGAAAGAACGAAAAAGAAAGAGAAAGGAAAGAACCTGCTACTTTCTGCACAATCAAATGCCACTGTTAAACTGAAAGTGTAATTTCCTGTGAGCTAGCACTCTGTTTAGATCTGCAATTTACAACACGGTATGGTGCCAATCTGGGTACTGAGGATAGTAATTACTCCGGCTTTCACTGATATAGATACATGCATACCCACACGTTCACTTATCTGACACTATGCCCACACTTCCCCATTCACCCACTCAAAAAACCGTTTTAAAAATAGACAAGACTCATTTGCCAATTCCCAGTCATAACCCTTCGAGAACAATGATTTCAGAAAATGGCTCAAAATTTCACTTAAAAAAGACCTTAATGTAGTATCAAAATTGGAGGCGTTCATTTCTCAGAGCACAAGTGGGTTTGCTGTCATAGCAACTTATCAAATTCACTTGAAAACTGACAAGTGGAATCCCCGAAGCCCAGGGAGAGCTTCATTTGTAGCTCTGCACTGTGGCAGAGTTTAATAAAGGGTTCCTTCACGGATTTCAGCCATTAGGGCTTTGGAGACGGATATCCCAGTTACAAGACATTTGTGTGACAACATACCCTCCCTGCCTTGCACTTTGATTCCTGACCCTGCTCCCCCCTGGTTCCTTGGACAAGCGGGGTCCCTCCCTCCTGCACCAGCCCTGCTCTTCCCAGTCAGCTGACTTAGTTGCCATGTGAACACACGGGGGCCAGTTGATTTTCCTCTGACCTCTGGAGTGCAGAGACTCTGGCAATCTGTGACAGGGCCCACGGCCCCGATTTAATCCAGCACGGTCCTTTGCTGTGCTGGCCTTTGAGTTTATAAACTGTACATTCAGGACTGAAGGATCCATAAAAGGAAATTCTTGAAAAAGAAAGTTACACTGAAAGGACAGGCCATATTCTACCTTGAACATAGCTGATTTTTGTTGCTTCCCCTGTAAGTTACCATCATGAAATATTCTCTCAAGAATACATGAGATGCCTTTTTCCAAGACAAAGAAAAGTCAGGCTAGATTGTTTTAAAGCCATCTGCCATCAACTGCACTGATCTCGTTATAGTTTTTAATAATGCTTTTAGAAAAAAAGGGCAAGTTAAGATTGTTCTCTTTGATCTATAAAACCTGACGAGATAACTGAAGCCCAGCCCAGGAAAGTTGCGTTAATTGGAGCCTGTCTCCAAGTACCCCTTCTCTACTACTCATACCATTCACATAGCTTCTCTCAAGTCCCCAACTATAGTGCAGGAACCAACCATATACGCCTTCTACAGTACCTAACACTGGGCTACATTCATGGTCAGGAGTGGTGGGGTTGAAATCCTCGAAAAATGTGCATTTCCATTTAACCTCTGTCCTGAACATAAACTGAGCCTCTAGTTCCTCTCGACCTTAGGCAGTTTAGTAGCAATACACATGGAAGCCAATAAAGGTTCACTGGCAAGGAACCAAGATCATCTGACTCTACCGCAAAGCTCCCACCAAGGAAAGGGAAGTGAAGATGCATAATGAAATGAAGGGGGTGCCAGAAAGGTATGATTCTACTAAGTAATTGGGGAAAAAGAAAGATGAGAGTCTTGGGCACAGAAAGGCTTGGTGAAGAAATACAGCTGAATCCTGGCCTTCGTATATATATACATTATAAGTAAATGACAGAATTAAGTATATATAATATATGATGAAAATTAAGAAAGTCTGGCGGGAGGCTGTTGTTGCAATGCTGTCCAAACAAGCCAGAGACACATTTTAGAAAATACCTTAGACATCAGGTATGCCTCAACAACCCCATCCACTCAGAAACTAGTCACTCCCTGCCCCCAACAAACATGCGCAGCCTCAATTCACTGACACCTTCTAATTTTGGTTTGTGGGGAAATAAATTAATTTGGCTTGAAGTCAGAAGACCAGGTTTTAAAATCTCTCTGTGCCACTTATAGTTACGATTCCGAGTACTGCACTTAATTGCTCCTAGCTTCAGTTTCTTCTTCCATAAAATGCGGGGAATCTTGAAGGTGGCTTCCGGTCTCTCAGTTTTAACACTCTTACATCTCAATGAGAAGGTTGAAATGTGCATCAAGGAATCACAGGTCTGTTGCTATGTGCAGCTCAGAGGGAATTTAACTTGGGGCTCCAGGGGCCAGTATGTCCGGGAGACCCTGCCCCTCCCCATGCGAGGGTGCTGCCTGTTGGAAGAGGCATGACTAGGGGCCGCAGAAGCACGTCTGACGAGACAACTCCGCTCAGTTGGCTGACATATTCTGACGGGGCAGAGAGAACCTAGGTGAAGAACAAGCATGGACACTTGTTCCCTAGAGTCCAGTGATTTTTAATTCTAGCCAGGTTATCCAAACCCTCCCACTGGCACCAACAACAAACAAAACAAACAAAGCTCAGGCAATAACGAGAACTGCCAGTCCCTGGTACCTTCAAATCCCACATATCTTGTCTCAGTGACTCTATCTATAAATAGCAAACTGCAAGTCAGCCAAAGACCAGGAGCAGGAACCAGGAGAATAAAGCCGGCCGGTCACAAAGGAGCACATATTCTGGACCGTAGTTCTTATTGCTTATCAGGACTGTGGTCAGCCTGAAAAAAGACAATGATGTGGCATCTGGCTATTGTACCAAGCAGAGGCCTCAGAGTTATAAGGCTCAAGAGTCAGAGTTTAAGAGGCAATCTGAGGGGTCAGTGGCCAAGAGGTATAAGCCCAGACAGGAAGCCCAGAGTACAGGTGAGTGCCCAAGGCACCATGTCAGCTAGATGCTCAATCTTACACATAAGCTTGGTGTCACCACAGGGTCTGAGCACAATAGGAGAACATAAGGCATAATATGGGGACACCCACAAAATCCACCCCTTGTGTAGGGGTGAAGTAATACAACATAAAAACCATTTAACACAGAGAATGTACCCACTGATGCTAGCTTAAAAAAACCCAACAGGGGCACCTGGGTGGCTCAGTTGGTTGAGCGACTGCCTTCGGCTCAGGTCATGATCTCAGGGCCCTGGGATCGAGCCCCGCATCGGGCTCCCTGCTCGGCGGGAAGCCTGCTTCTCCCTTTCCCACTCCCCTGCTTGTGTTCCCTCTCTCGCAGTCTCTATGTCAAATAAATAAATAAAATCTTTAAAAAAAATAAAATAAAATAATAAAATAAAATAAAAAACCCCCAACAAAACACTAAGAAAATGTATTCATGTATGAAGTAGGTTTTACCACTTCCAGTAGGGAATTTGATGTGAAATGATAAAGCATAAATCCCTGGACTGGAGAATTACCGCATGAAGTCCCCTCTGACAAAGGTAGGCAAAAATAAACTACCACCACCAAGAAACACCATACAAACCCCAATTTCAATAATTAACAGATAAGAGAAAAAGAAAAGCTAGCTAGCTCTCAAAATCTGAGGAATTGCCTAAAGAAAATAATATTCTATTCTCCCAAGCTCTGAGGACAAGGATCATTTTATTCTATTTTCACATTTTTTTTTTTAAGTTTTTATTTGAATCACCCGATGCCCATCACAAGTACCCTCCTTAATCCCCATCACCTGCTTCCTCCATTCCCCCGTAGTTAAGAGTCTGTTTCTTGGTTTGTCTCACTTTTTTCCCCCTTTGCTCCTTTGTTTTGTTTCTTAAACAGATAAGGATCATTTTATAAAAACAGTACTGCAAGGACAATGAACTATGTGCTACAGGACAGGATCAGAACACTGCAACTCCTCTACCTTCATCTGCTCATTTACAGAAGAGCAAACGGGATCTAGAGGAGGGAAAATGCAGTGGTTTGTCTGAGATCACATGGTGAGTTAATGGAAAAGCCACGTGGAAGATGCCTGGTTTTTAACCACCAGTCTTCCCACACTGCTGAGCAGAACTTCATCTTAGTCACTGGATGCATCTCCTTTTCATCGTTTCTGTTTTGCTCAGTGAAGACAAGTACTATAGGCTTTAATTTACAATACTTATAATTTATCTTCTTATGATCAATTCAAAACTTCCAAATTAATATACAATGTGTATATACGTATGGGTTTAGGGGGCAAAGCAAGCTTGAAATAAAGGAGAAAAAGAAGCAATGCATTTAGTTCTACTGTCTACTTTATACCTTCATCATGATCTTGTTTTGTTTTAATTATGCAAAGAATGAGGAAGGTGCGAGTAACCTCTTCCTTAGCAATCTTCAGTTATGAGTTTCCATTCTCAAGAGAACTTAAGTTTATTGGGAATGCAAGCTGGTACAGCCACTCTGGAAAACAGTATGGAGGTTCCTCAAAAAGTTGAAAATAGAGCTACCATATGATCCAGCAATTGCACTACTGGGTATTTACCCCAAAGATACAAATGTAGGGATCCGAAGGGGTACGTACATCCCGATGTTTATAGCAGCAATGTCCACAATAGCCAAACTATGGAAAGAGCCAAGATGTCCATCGACAGATGAATGGATAAAGAAGATGTGGTATACACACACACACACACACACACACACACACACACACACACACACACACACAATGGAATATTATGCAGCCATCAAAAGGAATGAAATCTTGCCATTTGCAACGACGTGGATGGAACTGGAGGGTATTATGCTGAGCAAAATAAGTCAATCAGAGAAAGACATGTATCATATGACCTCACTGATATGAGGAATTCTTAATCTCAGGAAACAAACTGAGGGTTGCTGGAGTGGGGGGTGGGTGGGAGGGATGGGGTGGCTGGGTGATAGACATTGGGGAGGGTATGTGCTATGGTGAGCACTGTGAATTGTGTAAGACTGATGAATCACAGACCTGTACCTCTGAAACAAATAATACATTATATGTTAAAAAAAAAAAGAAGAAGAAGAAAATAGCAGGAAGGAAAGAATGAAGGGGGGGAAATTGGAGGGGGAGATGAACCATGAGAGACTATGGACTCTGAGAAACAAACTGAGGGTTCTAGAGGGGAGGGGGGTGGGGGGATGGGTTAGCCTGGTGGTGGGTATTAAAGAGGGCACATACTGCATGGAGCACTGGGTGTTATATGCAAACAATGAATCATGGAACACTACATCAAAAACTAATGATGTAATGTATGGTGATTAACATAATAAAAAAATAAATTAAAAAAACCACTTAAGTTTATGTTATGTTTTTGCATAGTGCCTCAACACTGTGAGCTTCCCTTCATGGGGTTTCTGAATAGGCAGGCAGGTCCTGCTTCAGTAAGAAAAAGTGGAGATCCAGAGACTTTTACACAGGGAAGGGGATAGAGTGGCTATACCAACACATACCAAGGAAGGAATCACACAGAACAAGAATTAATGGGTTTAAAGATTTTCAAATGAGGTGAATGCCACCTGGATCACAAAAGATGGGGAAAACCTAGTACAGAAGAATTAGTAAAATCTGAGGATGGCTCTGTCAGTGCTCTGGTCCGATTCGGAATTAAAGACATAGTTTCACTCGGGAATTCACATTCACCCCCAGGACACAGCTGGAGTAAGAACTCAAACCTCCCCAGCCACTGTGATATTTTTATCAAGTTGGTAGATGAGGAACTTACATGAAGTCTTAAAAGGCTGAGCATGTCCAGGCAAAAATAAATGTACTTAGGAACCAGAAGGCTTCAATTCTAGACTCCGCCGCCACTGGAATTCTTTCCTCTAGGTTCTACTATTCTTACAGAACTCACTTCAATGTCACCTCTGTGAAGTCTCCCAGACCCTCACCCCCAAACTGACTCATTCATGTTTTTACAACATCATACTTGCTCTACTCTGTCTTAGTATTCGGCAACTACACCATAATCTTTTACTTATGTGCCTTTCCCGGGAGCTACTAGGAAGCGAGAAAATGACCAGTCCATTTTTGCCATGGGGGTGCCCAGCACTCGGATACACGTTAAGTAGGATCTTAGAAAAGTTCTCTCAGTGGAAGGATGAGTGGACTCCTTTTATATGGACTCTGTATCATTTGGCCTGACCCTTCCCATCATTAAACTCATTTAGAGAGGTTCCAATTTGGAAGGTCCTTTGGGTTAAAGACTTTTCCGTTCCATTCTGAGTCTGAGGAAAGTGCAGAGATTCCCATGTGTCTGGTCAGTAGGTGGCTTCTAAGGCTCTTTCATCAGACCATATAACGACATGTCTAGCCTCCAAGCGTGTTGGCACAACTGGCAGATGTTTCTGTTTTTGCCTGGGCCTTGAGCGAGTACTCAACGTGTTCAGGGCCTTGGTTTGGTATGTTCCACAACTGGTTTCCCTGCATCTTTCCTATCCGTTACCAAGGCAACGAAGCTACTTTCCAGATTGACCAAATGTTCCCAGTTACTGTCTCCAGGAAACAATTTCTAATAAATTATCACTACAGTGACAGTCGATGATTCTACTGATTACAATGACTGATGACACTCTTTACTAACAAAACCCGAAGGGTACAAAGTTGCAGTCTAAGTTTCTTACCTGGAAGGAAATGATGTTTGTGTTTATATGCACATACTTATATGCAAAAACATTTCAAAGCCATATTTTACTGAATTTCAGACACATTTCTTAGTACATGTTTAACTCAAGAAAACCGTGATTCTCCCTAATTAAGTTTCAAAGATTGGGAAGCAAACAAGATAAAAAAAACTGAAGCTAGAAATCGAACTTCTGTGACTCCTGGTAAAGACAAATTGCATACTGGGACCCACAAAATGGAGGCCTGGCTCACATCACAAATCTAAAGTCTAAAAATCTAAGTCTGCACATTTGGAAAATGGCTCACTGTCAAGGAAATCTAACATATACCAATTACAACCCTCCAACTTAGCTTTAGCTAGCTTACCTTACCCTAGAAAATAGGACCTGCTGCTAGCCTTATAAGGAAGTCTCTAACCTCTTAGTCATGCTGTTACGCAGTCCCTCTTGTAATGCTCTATAAAACTCGCTCTTGCCCAAAATCCCTCGGGAAGAGAGCGCCTCTGCTTCTTAGGCACTGTACTTCCCCAATCCATGGATTGTTTTCCTTTGAATAAAGGACATCAAACTCCTTACTAAATTTTATTATTTTTGTCATTTGACACCCTAAAGCATTAAAATGTTTACAGATGAAACGTACCCCAAGAAGTAGGACTTGGAAACTCTAACCCTTTGTTCTTTTAGCATAGTACTGACCCTCCCATAAGCCTCCAGGAAAAAGAAAAGAGAATCATCCAACTAAAATAGGTACCTCCCCATCTCCTCCACCACGAGTCACGAAGTCTAAGATCCTCCGCTTATGGAGGCAACACACCGGCTCCCAGGACCCTTCAAGAGCTTATATTCTTCCTCTCAATCTCATCTCAGAATGTTTCACAGATCTCCCTGCTTTCCAATTTGACTTATATGTCAGTCACTGCAAAATGTTTGCTACTTCTCAAATATTCCATGCACCTATACTTCACTATGCCTTTACACAGTCTGTCCCCTAGAAAGCTTTACTTGCCTTTGCTCTACAAACTCATAGCTCAAATTACAGAACTTTTCTCACTACAGTAAATTATCTGTTTGTGTGTTTATCTCCCCACTCTGGAATCCTTGAGGAGTAGAGAGTGGGTCATTAATCTACCCTTAGAATGTGGGAGTAATGTTACCTGGTGTCTGCTAAATGAATGAATGAACTAAATACTAAAAAGTCCAAATCATGTTGAGTGTCCACTATTTACAGAGCACTAGGCAATGTTTGACAATTACATTTTTGTCTAAACTTAAACAAACTGCCATCATTGCTAAACAATTTAAAAACGAACAATTTCAATCTGCTCACAGCTGAAACGACCTGCTTCAATATCTTAGGTTAAAGTTAAGAGGTAATAAGGGCGGAGGGGCGCCCAGGCAGTCGGTTAAGCGTCTGCCTTCAGCTCAGGTCATGATCTCAGGGTCCTGGGATCAAGCCCCTCATCAGGCTCCTTGCTCAGTGGGGCGCCTGCTTCTCCCTCTCCCTGCCACTCTCCCTGCTTCTACTCTCTCTCTCTGTCAAATAAATAAAATCTTAAAAAATAAATAAAAAAATAAAAATAAATAAATAAAATCTTAAAAAAAATAATAAGGTAAGGGAAATAAAGGGAAATACAATAAAGGGAAGACCTCTTTATTGTCCACTTCATATTTTATTTTATCTTATTATTTTTTTTTAAGATTTTATTTTTCAGTAATCTCTACACCCAATGCGGGGCTCAAATTTACAACCCCCAAATCAAGAGTTGCATGCTCTACCAACTGAGCCAGCCAGGTGCACCTTCATATTTTAAATAAGTAAATATACCTGCAACATCAAAAATCAGAAGCTCAATTGTTTATCGTTTGTTTTCCAAATCTTCCAATATTATTGTCACCAGAAGATAAAAATGACCAGTGAGGGAGTGTGAGGGGAAGAACCTCATTTTAAAGTAGAAAAATTAATATATGCTGGACTCATTTCAAAGAATATTTACATGCTCTGGCTCAAATGAGGCAAACGGTAGCCCAGGATTCTTTGAGGGTTAAAAGAGTTTAAGACAGTGCTGAGCATATAGTAAGTTTCAAAAAATGGTAGCTATTTTTAGTTGTATGACATATAGAATTTCCCATTAAGTTTCTTTAATATACAGCTATTTTTAAAAAAGCCAGAGAATGAGCAGGTAGGTGGGAAGAAAGCAGCAGGAAAAAAGGTATTACCAAACACATACTTCTCCGGTTGTAAAATTGTAGCAAGTTTTAAGATTACAAATGGTTTTTTCATCTGCTGAGCATATTTTATTTATGAAACTGTTAGGATCTGGGGTTTATAAATTACTTCGAGTTTCATGCCAAGAGAACTTCCCACCATAAACTGACATTCCCAGCTGCTGGAAGAAGGGCTCAGGCAAACTAAAGAAAAAGAAATGAAGCCAGAAAAAAGGCGGCCAGGTTCTAACTATGGCAAAGGGAAGGGCCTGTCTATGGGGATCCATGGTGACTGTTGCACTCCCAGGACAACATGCCAAGTGCACTGTCACTCACAGCTCTACCTGGCTGCCAGGGAAGCAACTGGTGTGAAGCGACAGCACACACTTGAGTCCAGTAGAGGGTCGTCCTTTCACACCTGCTCTTCCATTCACAAAAACCAGTCCCACGGGAAGTCCTTTTCTGACAAAGTGAGATTAGATTTCCCAAAGTCTTACAATCCTCCATGCCTCAGAACATGCAGAATGTTCCATAAACTTGAGAGTGGCATGAAAACATAACAGGAGCGGAAACAGTGAGAGCATATAGTTAGCAATATATTCACTTAGCCTATTTCCAAAGAGGATAAGACTGGCAAAAGAGAATTCATTAGGGGCACCTAAGATAATTCATTTATAATTTTAAAAATGTCATTAGGCAGCATATATATGTAAAGCTCAATACTAGCTGTTACGGGAAACACATGAATAAATCAAACATAGTCTCAGCCTGGAGAATAAAATGCTAGACAGAGCCAAAAGACCTAGACCGCAATCCCAAATTAGCCTCCGATTTAAAATTTATGTCCTCATGATGTGTTTCCATTTCTCTACCTAAAAAAGTACTTAGTTAGTGCTTAGATATTAAAATAAAAAAAATATAATGACCAATTGTCAACCTTCATCTGTTTCTTTTTACGACCTAAAATTTCTGGAAGGTTCCTCTGAGGCAAGAATGAGAAAAGCACAGGCCTTAGTGTCAGAAAGACTTGGGTTCAAATTCTACCTCTGATATTATACTATCTGCATGACCTTCATGTGGAGAGTTCGCCATTTTCTCATCTGTAAAATGGAGAGAATACTTCATACCATTGTTTTGGTGTGTGTGTATGTATGACGACCTACCTACCTACCTATCGATAGATAACTAGGCACATGGTATTCACTCAACAGATGGTAGCTGCTATTAATCACTGGCAATCTGGGGGGCGGGCAGTTAACACAAATGATCTGAAGTGAAGAACAAAGGAAACATTTAACAAGGCCAGGTCTAGAACCAGTCATGGATTAAACCTCAGAGTCTACATGACCAATGGTATTTTAGTATGAGGGGCCACCTGCTAGTCTCCTATCAAAAATCACTACACTCCCCATTCCACTCAGTTCCCTGCCTCAGGGTTGCCTGAAGCTCTGTATCTGCACATTCACCTGCTTCCTGGATATCCTGGAAGAAGCCTGACTAGAAATCTGCATGGAAGATCTTCTTACTGGAAGATCTGCATGAAGAAAACATCAAAATACCCCAGTGAGGGAGGAAGGCATGCACACCCGAACATGTGAGGTTACTGAACATGGCACAGTATTCTGTGGCTGGATAGAAAATCTCACCATACAAGACATCACCTCTCCTGAGGATAACCGATACATTTAATGTGATTCAAAGAAAAATGCTGACTGGATTTTTATTTATCTTTTTACAAAACTATACAAGTCAATTCTCAATTTTATATGTAGTAATAAGTGGGCAGAAGAGTCAGGAAAACTCTAAAAAACAGTCATAGGGTGAGAAGTGGGACTAGACCTCTTAGTTAGGACAACATACTATTAAAGCCGCATTATGCTACTGAAGCCTCAGTGGAAAGACCAATGGATCAGACAACGGCAAATACACACAGGAATGCAGAGCCTGGCAAGGGTGGCACTTCAGTAGGAGACAGATTAGACACATGCTGGTAGGCGACCAAGAAATTCTACGTCACATCTCATAAATCACACACACACACACACACACACACACACACACACACACGTCAATTCTACACCGATCAGAGATCCAAAATATGAAAAATTAAAAATAGAAGTTATTTTCATAAACTCAGAGTAGGGATGGATGGATGCTTAACCACTCAGGCGCCCCTAAATTAATTCTCTTTTGCCAATTGTATCCTCTTTGGAAATAGGGAAGTAAATATATTGCTAATTATATGTTCTTTTATAAACTTGGTAATACATAAGGAAGTCACCAAATAAGTAAAACACAAAATAAATCTAAGCCCAGAAACAAATGCTCACCCATAAGGTCAGCATACACAGTCAGAGGAACACGCAGGAGTGGAGAAAGTAGAGGAGGGCAGTACGGTATGTGCCGAGCGTGAGTGTACCTCTGCGGCCCTACGGGGGACCGAGTGGCAACACCTGTCAAAATTACCAATCCACAGTCTTCAAACCAGAGAGTCTACTCCAGAGTCCTTTTTTATTACACAGATGTGCTAGCACAACTAGGACATTCTGTACATACAAGGACAGTCTATGTACCTTGCTTCTAATAAAGAAAAACTAGGAAACACCTAAATGTCTACCAATAAAGAAGTGGTAAAATACATTAGGTTATATCCACATGATGAAAATGCTATACAGCTATTAAATAAGAATGAGGTCCCCTTCTTTGTACTGATCTGTAAAGACCTTTAAAATAATTGTTAAGTTTACGGGGGCACCTGGGTGGCTCAGATGGTTAAGCATCTGCCTTCGGCTCAGGTGATGATCTCCAGGTCCTGGGATCGAGCCCCGCATCGGGCTCCCAGCTCAGTGGGGAGTCTGCTTCTCCCTCTTCCTTTGCCTCTCCCCCCGCTTGTATACCTTCTCTCTCTCTCTCTCTCAGATAAATAAAAATCTTAAAAAAAAAAAAAAACTGTTAAGTTTACAAAGCAAGGCACACACCAGTACGTACAGTAGGTCTCATTTGTATAAAATCCACAAATGTATATGTCATTGCTTCTTTATGCATAAACTCTCTGGAAGGATGTATAAAGACATGCTTAACATTGGGTGCCTCTGGAGAGGGAAATTTGGATGGGGATTGATGGAAGGACATAGACTTACGTTTAAGTGCACACCCCTTCATACCATGGGAATGTACTAACTGATTCAAAATTTCTTTAACAGAGACATAGTGAGAGTTAACACAAGCAGGGGGAGTGGGAGAGGTTGAAGCAGACTTCCCACTGAGCAGGGAGCCCGATGCGGGGCTCGATCCCAGGACCCTGGGATCATGACCTGAGCTGAAGGCAGACGCTTAATGACTGAGGCACCCTGAAAAAGAAATTTAACTATTAAAAAAAGTAAATACTGTCCTTAGGGGGAAGGTGTGATAGAGTCATAGAAGAAACAATAACTCTTGCCTGAAATCTACCATTCTCTCCTCAGCCACCCTGCAAGGCTACCCCTAACAACACAATCTCTCTGAGCTTGGCTTGGCCAAGGCAAGGCCTTGAAAGTTCTGAAACTTCTGCTTTGCTTACTCAAACAAATCCTCTAACTACATTTCTTTAGAAATAGTGAGCAAAAAGAAATGGCTAGCATTCCGAAAATTTATGTCACCCTTTGTATCACTGTTCAAACTGAAGAACCAGTCTAAAAACTAATACGAAAGAACTGGATAGAACACTGAAATCCTAACGAAGGCTGGAACGCCCTGTATCTATGACTTCATTTTCTGCCTTGGCAATAGGGTAGCTAATAGAAGAAAGATAAAAACAGAAAAGATGAGAATGTCTTATGCAGATAATGACCTTTAGTATTTTCTACTCACATAGCACGTATTCCTTACTGGGTACAAAATCCATGCAAAGCACAAGCTTTACCCAAAACAAAAAGTCCATATCATGCAGCACATCATCCCCTGACGAAGGCTGTCCAAAACCCTAAGGCCAACTCGTGTTTTTTTGTTTTGTTTTAAATTTCTGGAGTTAGTAGCTGCATCATGCAAGGTGAGAAACAGCATCATCAGAAGGCTGCAAAACCTCAAAGGCTAGGAAACATTTTTTGAAGGTTAGGCTCAGGGAAGCCATGATTAGATGTATACTTTTCAGGAAAAAAAGAAAGAAAACATTTCTAAATCTCGAAGGAAATATCTTTCTCAGTCTCATTCCAAGTACTTGACTGAGGAGGTCCAAAAAGGGCAAAAATAGGAAGAATCCCACATCAGCAAGTTTTACAGACTTGTCCAAGGATGCAGACTATGTCACATGGACAAAGACTATGCCCCAACTCCACCCGACGTGCAACTGTGGCCAATGGCTATGAACAGCAAACTGGTAGAAGATGTGGTTGCGTCACTGAGAGATCGTTTCCCACTTCTAGAAACACAGAGTCTGTGCCTAGCAATGCTGGTCGGAAGCTAGTCACCATGTCCTCATATGGGGAAGACCATTTTCATGACTCCAAAAGCAGTTTGGATATTCAGTCCCACCAGCACAAGCTACAAATATATACTGACAAGAAAATAAATCCCACGCATACAGCTGGACCTGAAATGTTTTCTTTCCTCCTGTGAATCCTTATACAAAATAATGATTAAATCTGGCCGTAAGCTTTACACACAGGAGGCACATTTTTTTTTTTAATTAAGAATAGTGGATGGTGATAGACCTTCTGTTAAACAATTCATTGTTTGAAATTCAACTTCCCCTAAAACTCAAGGTTCAGTGCTGGGTAAAAAGGCATGCAACCAAGTCACCAGCCTCCTTAAGCTGGACACAAGGCATGCCTTGGCTGCAGAAAACACGTAATTAGCAGTTACACATTTTCATGCTGACAAACCAACGATTAACAAGGATGATTAGAGTCTGGATGGAACCAAAGCACAAGCTCTTTGCCTTTTGGATGCTGACTCAAAAGCCACAAGCACACACATTTCCCCATGGCAGGGTCATACCGCTGGACTTCAGCTGCTTGGGTCTCTCTCGCTCCTGGACGGTAGACTTTGGCAAAAGTGGAGTAAGGCCTCGGGACTTGGTGGGTCTCATGTAGCCTTTCAAGGGTTCTACCATTCGGCTTTTATCTTCCTTCTTCCCTTCTCCTGGTGCCTTCGGCTCAGACTTTTCGGTCATTTTGTCAGGGGCCTCCGAGATCTTATCTTTGGGTTCTGGGAGTTCCGGATCCTTGGAAGTAGGCACTACGAACTTATCTACCGCCCGCGACGGAGGACCTACAGCTCTGCCGTCTGGGAAATCTGACTGGAATTCTGGTGTTGCCGAGGAAATATGTTCCGATTCAGTGATTTTAGGAGCCAGACTAACTTCTTCCACTTTATTTTTTTCACTTTTTGGAGGCAAAAGGGCCCTATCTACCTCCTTATTCAAACTGTCTGGGTCCTTGGAATCTCGACTGTCAGCATTTTGGTCCTCACAGAAACCGGGCTTTTGTGCTTTGTCTTCCAGTAAGTCAGGGATTTGAACTGGAGCAGAACCTTCCTCAGACTCTTTCTTTTTGTTAACTGAGTGTGTTGGAAAATTATTCGTATCTGCACATGCTTCTAGGACTCTGACCTCACCTGGTAGGCTCTGGTCTTCTACTGGCACTCCAGAAAGACGTCCCTTTGCGAGCTCTGTGATTTTTTCTATTGAAGGCTTAGATGCAGCACTGGGCACTGACTCAGATCCTCCCATCACAGGTCCTCCATCCATCCCTGCTTCATTCTTCATGGGATCAGCAAGCTCACCTTTATTCGTAAGACAGTTACCTCCCTGGCTGTTAACTGTTTCTACGGCTGCTGTAAAAGTGAGGGCAACCCCTCCTCCCGTGCTTGCAGAAGGCCTAACAGCGGAGGGGGCCTTGGGTCTTTCCTCACCTAGGACTCCATCTTTGCTGCAATTATCTACCACTAATAATTTGGATATCTGGGCCGGAGAGGTCTCTTGCCCACTTTCTGCCAAGAGGTTTGGAAAAGAATCACCCTCCTTTACTACTTGAGAAGCAGGAGTGGGCAGTCCTTCACAGGCTGCTGACTCCAGAGCCTCTGGAGGGGCTGACTTATTCATCAACCCTGGGAGTGTTCTGGGGCAGGTAAAAGTGATATTTCTATTTTCGTCCACATAGCCCATTCCTTCAGTTCTGTGGTCCCCTGTGGTTTCCATGGGAACACGTATTTTTGATGCATCTATCCTATTCTCCAGAAGATGCTTCTCGGGAAAACTATTTTTAACCTTTTTACTTTTTCCATCATTGCTCCTTTCATTTGGTTTGTCAGCATGTCCCTTGGCTGCATCGGTCTTATTCTCTATAGACAGTGCTGAAGGGACAAATCCTGTCCCCTGGATTTGGCCTTGGCAGCTCACATCTGTCACCTTGGTAGCTGGTTCAATAACAGTGGAGTCCTTGACTATGTTTGTCTTGTTCCCACCAAGAGCCCCAAGCTCAAAAGAATTAACCTCATCATTCCTCCCCTTTCGGTCACCTACTTCCACTGTGGGAATAGCTGATGTACATGGGGACAAAGGATCCTGATTTAAAGGGAAAGCGAGTCCTACGTGTTTGTTTTGATGAGGAGTACTCCCAGCATCTCTAGCCTTCCCTACAAAAGGTGGGTTGGGGGTTTCTTCCTTGCTCTCCATTCTAGCAGGCTGTGTGGAATAATTATTTTTGAACTTTTTGTTTTTGCCCTCACTACTCCTTTTTTTAGGCTTTTCAGAAATCCAAGGAGCTGCCTCACTACCCATCCAAGGACACTTTCCTTCCTTGCTCTGGCTACTGACACCCCTATCGACGGCTGCGGCCCCTCTTTCTGTTCTAGCGCTGGAAGTCTGAGCTGTGCCTGACCCATTTCCCAAAGGAATCAACATGTGTGAGGCGCTGGCCCCCCTAGCGTCAGCCGTCTCTGGAGGCTCCCCCATCACCACCCCCTCAATGAGACTCACTATGGTCCCTGGTTGCTTTGAAGAACCCAGCTCCTCACTCTTCTCCCCGGCAGGCGTTCTTTCGGTTTTAGGGGCTGGCTCACTTGGCGCAAGAACAGCTGGGCCGTCCTTCCAGCTGTCCACAAAAAATGGTGGCTCAGATCTTGCTCTTCCTTTCCCAGAACTGGCTCTCACCCTCCCAGAACCTGCCCTTGCCTTTCTGCTTCTGCCATCACCTGCCATTCTCTGAGATGGCTCATTCTCTAGCCCAGGTGTCAGAACTAACATCTCGTCCTGCGGCTGCTTGGAAGCCAAGATGCTCATCTCTTGGCTTGGCTTTGGAAGAGCTTCCTTTGTTAGTTCTTTAACCCCTTCAGAAAACCCTGTCTGTTTGTCTTTCTGCAATTTAGTCACTTTACTTTCATCATTCCCTTCTTTTAGACTACTTCCTAACGAGGTATCTGTTGGCAAAGTGGGCACCAGATCAGGCAATTCTTTTGCTGCTGTGGGTTTTAAATCCCCACCCATGGCCTCTTGGTCTAAGACAGGAGAGCAACCCTCTTTGGGTCTGGTCTCCAAAGGAATTTCTACTTTGTGTGCAGAAACTTCTGTCAAGGGTTCTTTCAGACCAGGTGAGCCTACTGTCTGGCCTTCATCCATAGGGGTCTTCAGGTGGGGTGTAGACTTTGGTTTGCCTTCACCTGGCTGTAGCCATTTCTGGTCCTGGCCCAGTGGTACTGACTTGTTACCACTGACTTTCGCTTCTCTTCCTGGCTTAGGCTGAGAACTTCCTGCAGTTTTCAGGGGTTCTTCCAAAGGACACAAAGGAACGCTGAGACTTTCTGAGACAAAGTTCTCACCTACCAGTTTGGCGGCTCTGGACTCCACTTCACATTCCTTTTTTAAGTTTTCTCTGGACGCCAGTCCATATTCTGTGCCCACTGTGGGAGGCAGGGTGGGGAGAACCCCTGATTTCTCTGGGTCTGCTGCAAAGGGATGACCTTTATGGTCGTCTGCACTGTCGTCATCCCAAGGTCCCCCAGCCCGGGGTTGAGAATATCTCTTTTGCTTTGGTTTCTTCTTTTTTTTCTTCATCATCATTGGTGGGCTTTCTATCTCCCAGGCCTCCCTGCCAAGATCTCGCTTGGGTTCAAGGAAGTCAAAATGAGTAGTTTTCCTTTGGTTCCCAGGCTCACCGTAAGTAGACGGACCAGAGACCCAACCCAACTCAGACAAAGAGCAGGGGCCCAGGCCGGGATTGAGAGTCTTCCGTGGAGAAGAGCCTCCCAGCAGCTCAGGAGGGACCCTGGCAGGCCTGGGCCGAGTGGACCTGCGATCACTGGGTCTGCACACTTGTTTGCCTTGTGTGGGAGGGGTACCTGTAATACATGAAGTTGGCCAAAATTCCAAAAAAACTCCTTGTTATTGTTTCTTAAAAAAAAAAAAAAAAGTCCATTTACTGACTCAGTTAAGTTTATTTTCACCAACCCACACACTAATTGATTTAGGAAAACAGTTTTTTTCTAAAGTATTTCTCACTCGTAACTGGAATTAGCAAATTAACAAAGATCATCATCTCAGGTAAAGAAAAAAATTCAGAGATCTTCTAAACCTTCTATAATAAGTAGTGCCTGTAAATCTCATCTGATATTTATATTTGTCATTATTTTTAATAGGTACATAATTCCCAATTCCGCAACAAGATGGTAAGCTCCTATCTCTTTTTGGTGACATTTGTTAATTAACTGAATGAAATATATATGATTTTGGACAGAATTTATAATTCTAAGAGTCTGTCACCAATATTATATTAATTAGTTGTCAGGCTAACCAGATCAACTCTGGGAAACAAAACAGGAGGCCAGACTTATGCTGGGGAGGTGGCGGGGGGGGGGGGGGGAGAAAAGAAAAAAAGATACTGAATTAGTATTTTGGCCAAAGAAAAATCCTCATCATTCCAGAACCAAAGCCTCCTACTTTGAAAGACAAATGTGTTAGATTTCAATGTTCTGTTCCTAAGTGTACTTCCTGAAAGACAGAAAAATACACATAATGCCCAGTAGGTAGAATGAGAACAATTAGGATAACCACCCTTAGAAAAGTTTCAGGAAATCAACTGCTCCAACCTCCTGTCGCCAAGTCAATGCAGCATGGATTCAAGGTCCTGCAAAGAGTCCCACTAAGAGCAGGTCTAGGACAGCTTTTGTCAAGTCTGACCCAATGAAATGATTTCAGAGAACATTAGAACACTTACATAGCACCGTTTGTTCTTGTTTTTACCCTCCAATGTCCTCCAAATCCTACACTTGATTTAACACCTCAGGTCAATTACTGCTTCTCTCAAAAAAGTGCTAGGCTTTAGTACTCCACAACATTTATAACATTTAATTTGGCAATTAACCAGCAGCTATTTGGTGCTATCTCTTATACTATTTATTGAATTATTATATAACTCTTTGGTTTCAGAGTTCATGCCTGGCAACTTTCCTCACCATCCAGGCTATGATATAACAACACAAGGGCAAGGACCCAGACTTAAATAACTATATATGCCTCAGCATGGTGTACTTTGTACACGATAAGGACTTGATAAATCTTTATTGATATATTGGTCACTAAAACAACATTTAAAAAGATCGAACTTTATTTAGCTCCTACTTGGGGCTAGACAGTATATAAGCACTACAGAATCTCAGTGACGTAAGTCATGGTCCCTGCCCTCAAGTGCACATTCTAATCAGTCACAGAGAAGTGAGCAGAGAATCATTAAGTTGATAATCATACACACATGCTTTGGGCTTACATCAAAAACACGTAATCTTAAAGTTCACTGAATGACTGAACTCCAAGTTAGAAAGTACCCTGGAGCAGTGCCTCTCCGAGTTCAGTGTATACAAGATTTATCTGGAGAACTTGTTAAAATGCATATGAAGGTCTGAGGTGGAATCCAGGATGATGCATTTCTAACAGGCTCCCAAGCAATAAAGATGCTGTTGGGCCACGAAACACACTGTAACTAGCAAGGGTTTACTAGCAAAGGTTTATAGAACATTTGACCAACATATTCCTCTTATAGCTGAATAAACAGAGAAACAGGAAAGTTAAATAACCTGCCCAAGACCACACAGCACAGAATAGTGGACAGCTGAACTGAGTTAAAATTTAGATGTCTTGAGTTGATGCGATAATTTAAAAATATGTAAGCAGCTGACTTTCTGCCTAAACAAGATAAAAATCTGTCTAAGAAAGAGAATGGACTTCATAAACAATACTGCTAATTAAACCACCACAAAACCAGGGACGTTGACCACCACCAACCCATCGCTCCCAGTCCAAGTGGTTTCAGAGAGTCCACTGTGTTTCCCTCGCTTACCTGAGGTCTCTGAAGGAAGGTCGGAAGGTTGACTACTGAATGGTTTCTTCTGCTCTTGTTTCTCTAACACATAATCCTCATCTGTCGGCAGGTTGGACTTTTGGCCCACGGCTGTGGCTGGATCTAAATGTAACAGTAAAAACCACACAGGTTTTAGAGTAGCACTACTGCAGCTCTTTTTCCACCTTTCAGAAACTGGAAGCAGGAATAGTTTTGGAGGAATGAGAGATGCTCCTCTGAGGGCAGCAGAGAAATGGAGTGGTAGCTGGAAGGTGAAGCTGGGAAACTGTTTTGTTTTAAATGGGAAATATAAATATTTGTATGTTGGTGGGAATGATTCAATGGACAGGGGGAAAAACTGGTGAGTGGCAAGAAAGGAAAGAATGGCTAGGGCATCCTAAAATAGGGAAGAGGAGGTGGGGTCTAGGGGCAAAATGGAGATCGGCCATAATAAGGAGCAGGGACGGTTTACTGCCAGTAACGGGACTGAGGCAGAGACTAGGGGTACAGTACACAAGTCGGCAGACGAGGTGGCAAAAGTCTGTGAACGTTCTTTTATTGTTGAAATTACCAACAAGGAAAACAGATCAGCAGAGAAATAAGGAGGGAGATGTTGGAAACCGGAGGAGGATGAAGGTGAGAAAGATAGTCTAGGAGAGCAGCAATGTGTGTAGACTTGCAAAATACAGTGTAATTGTCTTTATTTTATCTGGTACGACATTTGTCCCTCACCTTTCTGGTGAGACCCTGGGAGACAGAAATACTGAGTAAACATAAACCCATACCTGGAGAAATGATAAAAGTAGATGCAGCTGACTGCCCCTCATCCTTGAGAGATTTTAACTGGGACTCCTCACTTATTTCTTCCTGTGACCGTGCAGTGTCCATGTCCTTAACTGGAACTGGTGTCACCTCTGTTTCTGAGAGTACTGCAACATCCTTGGCTGGACTCACACTGTTGGCCAGAGTCACCTCTGTCCCAGGGGGCGGAGCCACATCCTTAGCCAGGGTTAACTCTGTTTCTGGAGGCTGACGCACATCCTTGATCAGGGTTACTTCTGTTTCTGGGGACACAGCCACATTCTCACCCAGGGCCATCTCTGTTTTTGGAGGTGAAACCATGTCCTTGCCCAGGGCCAACTCTGTTTCTTGGGGTGGAGCCACATCCTTGCCTAGGGCCATCTCTGCTTGTGGGGATGGAGCCACGTCCTTCACTAGAGCCTTTTCTGTAACTGGATGTGGAGCCATATCCTTGACTGGGGCCACCTTGGTTTCCGGGGGCAGCGCCACGTCCCCAGTCAGGGCCACCTCTGTCTCTGGGGACAAGGCCACCTCCTTGGCTGGGGATATTTCTGTGGATGATACAACATCCTTAGCCAGTGCCACTTCTATTTCTGAGAGTGATACCACACCCTTGGCTGGGGCCATCTCTCTGTCTGCAGGTGGTACCAGGCCCTCATCTGGGGACACATCCATTTTTATAGGTGGGGCCCTCTCTGTTTCTTTGAATGGTAATACATCCTTGGCTGGGGCTACCTCTGTTTCTGTGGGCAGTACTATGTCCTTGGCTAAAGAGACATCGGTTTCTGTGGACAATACAGCATCCTTAACTGGGGCTTCTTCGGTTTCTCTGGGTAGTACCATGTCCTTGACTAGGGCCATATCCGATTCGATAGGTGACTCCATGTCCTTAGCCAGTGTCACATCTGACTTGGTAGATGGTTCCGTGTCTTTAGCCAATGCCACCTCTGTTTCTGTGGCCTGTGCCATGTCCTTGGCTGGAGACATCTCTGTTTCTCTAGATGGTGCCATGTCAGCAGCCTTCAGTCCCATCATGATTTCCAATGCTTCTGTTGATGCCCTCTCTTCTGCTGATGTCACTTCTACCTCTTCGGCTGGCTCTACGGGAAGTAAGTTGGAAATTTAGGACCCATCATTGTGTGCTCGTAGCTCTGCATTCAAAACTTATTTTCTGAGAGCATAGGAGTATCTAGATTTTGTGACCATAACACCCTAAACAGGACTTAAAAAGCTGTCTAGTTAATGTATTTGTGCCTACTCTCTGATAGTCCCAGTACTGAGAAGAACAGGATACTGAGAGAGTAAAGAGTGGAGAAAGAAAGGAAAAGGAAAGAAAAAAACACAGGTTTAAAAACAACAACAACAACAACAACAACAACACAGGCACACAATTATTTTAAGAATGGGAACCTGTGGGACATCCAGAAAAAAACCTCCGAGTCCTGAGTATGCACTCAATTAAAAAGGGATTTTCTCTGCCCTCGAACTCCAAGTATTGTATTTCAACCACACCTTCATTCCTTCAGCTGTGAAATCAGTAAAGGAATAAAAGCATTTGTGATAGTTCTGAAATTTTTATCTATACTGCTCTACGCTGCTAAAACTTAAGTCTGATGATTTAAATTGACTAAAATACTATAACCATTAAGTGATAAAGAGGGGTTCTAATAAGTTACCTGCTGTGGGCTGCAGAGGGTGTGTCACGGCCTCTGGGGAAATGAAGGATTCCGAGTGTGGAGAGTTTGGGGCTTCCACAGGCCACCCCTGAGGTCCAATACTTGCAGGAGCAAATGTGTCACAGGGAAACAGACCTAATATTGAAAACACAAACAGATTTTTGAAAACTGGGTCAATAATAGGGAGAAAAAGGCATATGATATTTAAAATCAGCTTTATACATCTGCCTTTGGCTCAGGTCATGATCCCAGAGTCCTGGGATCGAGCCCCATGTCGGGCTCCCTGCTTAGCAAGGAGCCTGCTTCTCTCTCTCCCTCTGCCCCTCCCCCTGTTCATGCCTGCTTTCTCTCTAATAAATGAATAAAATCTTCAAAAAAAAATCAGCTTTATATATATTGCCATAACGACACAGGACCAATGAAAAACAAAGCAAGAAAGTTTTAAAGTAAAAACCATTGATGTTCTTCAGGGTTTTGGCAAATTGTTAACTGACTGTCATGTCATTAGTCAGCATTGATTGGCTACCTTCTACATTGTGTTGTGAAGAGTAAAAATACCAAAGACTGAATGCTAGCACCAATAAATAACACAACTGATACAACATAACACATAGTAAGGAACTGAGAGTCTTGATTTCCTCATCTGTAAAATGAAATCAATGCCTCCCTCTGCAACATTACAACAGTTTTGTGAAAATGCTTTATAAATTAAGAAATAGACAAGTGTTAAGGGATTGTTATTATGCTGTGCTCTAAGACATAATAGGGGATTTACTATCACATGGTCCTTGCCAGCAAGAGTATTACAATTTAGCTAGAGAGGCAAGACAGACATGTATCAAATACTGTATAGTATGGACTAAGTGCTCTAAGAGTTTAAAAACAACCATGAGGACCAGAATAGTCACAGAAGGCTTCAGAGGAGAAGCAAGAGCAGGAAGAGAGGAGAGAGTAGTCAATTTCAAGGATGGAGAACACTGAGCAAAGAAAGGTATGAAAATGCCAATAGGACAAGAATGTTTCTGCGACTACAAAATTAGTTGGATTCAAGTAGATGTTGCGTACCAGAAAGGGAAAACAGGATTAGAACAAACAATGGAAGAAGGACCTGGAAAGCCAGAGAAATTTAGACTTGAAGAGAAAAAAAATAGAGTGTCTTAAGGTCTTAATGAAAATGAGGTGATGAATACAGAACAGGGACCTGGTGACCAAATGAGCAGGTATATTTGGAATGAATTTAAAAGGGAGCAGCCTACGTATAAAGTGATAGGGGCTTTACATGGGGGAAGGCAGAGGGAGCATAAAGGAAGAGAAGATGCTGTAAAGAAGTCAATGGGACTCAATGACTCACTAAAAGCTGAAAAGCATCGGGAGACTACATAGATAGCATCAAGGTCAACCCATTTAACATCCTTCCCCCTAGAGATCTGCAGTCCAAAGAGAAGCATAAATGCAACATATTATTAGCCATGACCTTTACAAATACAAAATTATAAGCATTGTTGGAAGTGGGACTTATTAGTGATAGGTACTGAAGGAAACCTGAAAGTCACCACCAAAATATGCCTCTTTGACATAAAAATTATTTTGAGCTGAAGGCAAGTAGGGAGCAGTAAACCTAGAAAAACCTCTCCACCTTCTGCTTAAAGGCAGGATATAAATTCTCCACTTCCTGGACCCAGACTCTTATCAGCCCAGAGAGGGCACTAGAGGAATCTGCAGACAAACCTTACTCCATCAGTTCCCTCCCATGCATTTTCTTCCCCCAGTTTGCCACTCATGAAAGCCTAAAACTGCTTTCCTTTGTCCTGTCATTTCTTTACACATTTACTGTTCTTTGTTGAAGATGCTAACCAAAATTCTAAGCTACCGCTTTGAGTCACTTTTCACCCGTATGATGGATGCTGCATGTGTCTCCTGTTAATCTTTTTGTTTTAGAGTCCCAGCTGACAACCTAAGATGGGAGGAAGTAAAGTTTTACCTCCCCCACAGTATCCTGGCCACATTCATGTTAAAAGTTACACAAAACCAGGAATGAGGATACTACTAATTGAGAACTAAGATCTGTTTAATGTTTACTAAGTATCAGATGCTATGAGAAGTGCTTTTACAAAATTTTATTTCATTATCACCACATCTTTAAGGTAGGAACTATTGCTGGCCCCATATTGTAGATAAAGAAATCAAAGTTTAGAGAGGATATAACTTACCCAAGGTAATGAGCTAGTAAAATGTGGAGACGGAATCTGGCCCTATCATATCGTATTCAAGATCTCACAAGAGGAGGTGAGCAGACCCTGAGCACCCCAACTGCTGAATTCTCTCCTGAGCCCAATCTAGATAGAGCCTTGTTACAGCCAGAGCCAAAAAACATGACTTTGCCTAGTGGTTAACTTCAAAGGTGATGGGTAAAAGGCCACATTAATTGTTGGGAGTTAAGCAATAAATCCAGTTGAAGACATCATACCATAACTGTCTTGCAGGGGATCATTTCGTTCTGTAAATGCTGAAGCATTGGTTGTTCCACTGGGGAGAAAGAGAAAATCCTCCAGGCCATCATCATGGTGCATCTTAAAGGGATCTGGAAAAAAGAAGAAATTTAAAACTCATTCCCAGTGAATACAACTAAAAAGATTAGCATTCCTTATCCTATGATGAATATTGATTGGTTACATGTGTCATCAACAGAAGTTAAATAAATTGAGAAAATATGTAACTGAATATGGTAGAGATTACCTTATTCCTTTGTTACAAGTTAAGAATATATAATCTCATATTCTCTAAGATTTGATTATCTGAATCAGCCAACAAATAAAAAATTAAAGGCACAACTAATGCTCAATTCTATAATATGCTAAGAGGTGAAATTACAGATATAATTAAACTCCAATATATACTTAGACATTCATTTTAGGTTCTTAAGAAAAAAAAAAAAAGACAGCCAGACAAGTAAAAAAGACATTTTCACCTCATTGGACATCATGAAGAAACCTACTTCTTTTTTTTTTTTTTTAAGATTTATTTATTTATTTATTTGAGAGAGAATGAGAGACAGAGAGCATGAGAGGGAGGAGGGTCAGAGGGAGAAGCAGACTCCCCGCTGAGCAGGGAGCCCGATGCGGGACTCGATCCCGGGACTCCAGGATCATGACCTGAGCCGAAGGCAGTCGCTTAACCAACTGAGCCACCCAGGCGCCCCGAAGAAACCTACTTTTAAGAAGTTGTCTGAATGAGACAAGGTGAACAGCTGGCATCTTCAGAAGAGAAACTCCAGAATCATGAGTTGCCATTAGTAAAGGCACTCAAAACATCAGGGAAACTCTATGCCTTTTTTTTTTTTTAAGATTTTATTTATTTATTTGAGAGAGAGAGAGAGTAAGAGAAGGAACACAAGCAGGGGGAGTGGGAGAGGGAGAAGCAGGCCTCCCGCGGAGCAGGGATCCCGATGCGGGGCCCTATCCCAGGACCCTGGGATCATGACCTGGGCCGAAGGCAGATGCTTAATGACTAAGCCACCCAGGCGCCCCAACTCTGTGTCTTCTTACATGAGAAAAAAAAGCAAAGCCAGTCAGGCCAAGCAAGAATTTTGCTACTAAGGGACACTTGTTCTGATGAGCTCTGGGTGTTATATGTAAGTGATGAATCACTAAATTCTACTCCTGACACCAATATTACACTAACAAGAATTTTTTTTAAAGATTTTAATTTGAGAGAGCACAAGAGTGGGTGTGGAAGGGCAGAGGGAGGAAAAGCAGACTCCCCACTGAGCAGGGAGCCTGATGCAGGGCTCGATCCCGGGACCCTGGGATCATGACCTGAGCTGAAGGCAGACACTTAACTGACTGAGCCACCCAGGCGCCCCGAACTAACTAGAATTTAAATAAAAATTGCCCTGTGTGCTCACTGCTACTAGCAAGTCTACTTCCATCCTTGAGCAGACAGATCAGCATGTACTCCAATACAAGTAAAGGATAATCAGCCTTTAACTGTGGATACTGTTTCCAAATTTATTTAAAGTTGCTTCCTTTCTTTTTGATCTTTAGTCATGAAATGTTCACAAGAGGGGCGCCTGGGTGGCTCAGTCGTTAGGCGTCTGCCTTGGGCTCAGGTCACGATCCCAGGGTCCTGGGATCGAGCCCCGCATTGGGCTCCCTGCTCTGCAGGAAGCCTGCTTCTCCCTCTCCCACCCCCCCTGCTTGTGTTCTCTGTCAAATAAATAAATAAATAAAATCTTAAAAAAAAAAAAAGAAAGAAAATGTTCACAAGACATTTCTGCCCTGATACAGAAATGAAATATTAAGAATGCCATAGTCAACAGAACTTTGAGAAATGGACTAAATGATTTGTGATTTAATCTTTCTGATATTCTAGATGGGGAGATTTGTGATCTGCATGGTTTTATTCTGGGTACTAGAAATGGGGCCAATAGTATGCTTAGTCCCTGCCCAGTCATAGGAAAATTCTTTATTCTTTACCAGAGACAAAATAAAAAATAAATAAATAAAAATAAAAGAATTCCGCTTCTAAGAAGGCCTTCTCAAAATTAGCACACATCTGAATTACCCTGCAGCCTTAAAGAAACACTGATTGCTAGGCCCTAAGAATCTGCATTTCTAACTAGTTCCTTGGTAGATGCTAGTGACTCATTCCCTTAAGGTGCTTCATTTGTCAGCGGCAGATGCATAAAAGCCTAGGCCTTGGGACAGTGTTCATTCCTGTGGCTCTGAGGCAGCTGTACCACCCTCCTCTAGCAAGAGATGGCAAGATCAGAGGAGACTGTGGCACTGGGAAGTATGAACAGCGGAAGGCAAACTGAGAAACTGCTGGGGGTGGAGGAGGACCCAAAGCTGCTTCTCGAGAACAGCAGGGGAGCTGGGAGATGAGAGAGATTACGACCATTCATGCTGCCCGGTACCCCGGGGTTTGGAAAGGCTCCTCCTAACACTTCCACTGAAGGAAAACACAACGCCTAAACCATCAAGGACAGTAACTGCTGTATGGTTTGCACATTAGGATGGGAGATGTGCTACCTTGCATGTAAAAATGAATGGTTTCTACAAAGTTCTGTCATTTATTTATTATGTTTTTTCTGGATGCCTCTAATATGACAGAGTCTGTGTGCTCTAAAAACCCAGAGATGCATAATAAGGTCAGGGCTGAGAACATTTAGCAGACAGATATTTTAGTTCAAGTCAAAGAAGATCTTCACCTGGTAAATATTTCAGCTGAGAACTGAAGGACCAAGTGGTTAAAGGGATGAAGACCTTTTCTTTATCCACATTCCCCCCACTTAGTGACCGCATCTAATCTCACAGTTTAAAATTCTGTCCGTAAGTTAATAACACTCAAATTTGTACCTCCAGCCATCTAGACCCCACCCCTTATTTCTTGATTTTCATATCAAATTGCCAATTCTTAATGTATAAAATAAAGCCAAAACGTAACACGTTTCCCAAACTACCCCTCATACAATCTTCCCATCTCTAATGGCATTCTATCTTTTTAGTCAAAAACATTGGAGTCATCCTTAACTTCGCTCTTTCATATACCATTCCCAATTCATAAGAAAATCCAGCTGAGCTGACCTTCAAAATGTCCCCCAGGATCTACTTTCCCCACCTCCACTGATTAGTGTGTCTCGCGCAAGGCTGTATGTAGTCAAGGCACTGGCCAAGGCTGTGATCATCAGAAGATTTGACAGGGGCTGGAGAACCTGCCTACACAGCGGCTTATTTACATGGCTACTGACTATAGAGGCCTCTGATTCTCCCCTACATGGGCCTCTCCATAGCAACTGGCTATCCCCAGGGTGAGTAAACCGAGAATAACCAAGATGGAAGCCACAGTGTCTTTTATAACCTAATCTTAGAAATGACATACCATTATTTCTGCCATCTATTCTACTGATCACACAGACTAAGCCTAGTATGATGTGGGAGGTTACTACACAAAGGTGTGAATACCAGGAGTTGGGGATCATTGGAACCATCTTGGGAGCTGACTACCACAGTTGGCTTTCAAGACATTATACTCTTCCAAGTTTTCTCCAACCTCAAAACTGGCCATTCCTTTGACGTTACCCTTGCTGGTTCCTCTTCTTCCTGACCTTAATATTAGTAATTAAAAATGACTCACAAAGAAAATCTCTGGCTAAGATAGCTTCGCTGATCAATTCTACCAAACATTAACAGAAGAATTACAACTAATTCTTCATAAACTCTTCCAGAAAAACCTGAAGCAGGGAAAACACTTCCTAACTCATTCTCTGGTTGGTATTTCCACAGAATGTTAATACCCTGATAGTACTCTGATACCAAAACTAGACAAAGACATCATAAGGAAACTACAGATCAGCATCTCTTCTAAATATGGATGCCAAAATCTTCAACAAATATGTTTATGAATGTGCCAGAAAATAACACAAATTATACGCCATGACTAAATGGGATTTATCCCAGGAATGCAAGATTGGTAATCAATGTAATATATACGTATCAGTAGAATAAAAATTAAAACCACATGATCATTTCAATAGATGCAGAAAAACCACTTGACAAAACCCAACACCCTTTCATGATAAATCAAGTACTTGACAAATTAGGAATTGAAGGCACTTTCCTTAATCTGATAAATGGCACCTGCAAAACACACTCTGCTGACACCATACTTAATGGCCAAAGACTGGATGCTTTCCCTCTAAAGAAAGTAACAAAACAAGGATGTCTGCTCTCACCGCTTCTAGTTAATCATTGTACTGAAGGTTCTAGCCAGGAAAATTAGGCAAGAAAAAGAAATAAAACGCATCAAGATTGGAAATGAGGAACTAAAATTACATTTGTAAATGACATGATCATACATGTGGAAAATCCTAAGGAATCCACTAAAACTACTAGAACTAATGAATTGAGCAAGGCTGAAGATACAAGATCAATATACAAAAATCAATTGTGTATCTATACCCTTCCAATGAATAATCTAAAAATGAAATTAAGGAAACAATTTCATTCATAGCATCAAAAAGAATAAAATACTAGGAATAAATTTTATAAACAGGGATATAAAATTTATACTGTGAAAACTACAAAAATACTGTTGAAAGAAATAAGATATAAATAAATGGAAAAACAGGGGCACCTGGGTGGCTCAGTCCTTAAGCGTCTGCCTTCGGCTCAGGTCATGATCCCAGGGTCCTGGGATCGAGCCCTGCATCGGGCTCCCTGCTCCTCCCTCTCCCACTCCCCCTGCTTGTGTTCCCTCTCTCGCTGTGTCTCTCTCTGTCAAATAAATAAAATCTTTAAAAAAATAAAAATAAAAAAAAATAAATAAATGGAAAAACATTCTATGTTTATGGATTGAAAGACTTAATATTGTAAAGATAGCAAAACTCAATTTGATCTATAGATTATATATCTGTATTTATAGATCTATAGATCTATAAATTCCTGTAAGAATCCCAGCTGGTTTCTTTATAGAAATTGACAAGCTGATTCTAAAATTCATATGGAATCACAAAAGACCCAGCCAGAATAGCTAAAACAATCATTAAAAAAAAAACAAAAACAAACAAAAAAAACAACCCAACCCCACAAAAGTGAGGAAAACTCACACTTCCTAACTGCAAAACTTACCACAAAGCTATAGTAATCATGACAGTATAGTCCTGGCATTAGGACAGACAGACAGATCCAGTGGAATAGAACTAAGAGTTGATGAACAAAATTATGTATCTATGGTCAACAGATTTCAGCAAGGATGCCAAGACCATGAAATGGGCAAAGAACAGTCTTCAAAAAAATGCAGCTGGGACAACTGGATATCAACATGCAAAATAATACCATATACAAAAATCAACTTACAATGGATCAAAGACCTTAATACAAGAGCTAAAAATATACAAAATCAACTTACAATGGATCAAAGACCTTAATACAAGAGCTAAAAATATAAAATTTTTAGAAGAAAACATAAGGATAGGGACGCCTGGGTAGCTCAGACAGTTAAGCATCTGCCTTCGGCTTAGGTCATGATCCCAGGTCCTGGGATAGAGTCCCGCATCGGGCTCCTTGCTCAGTGGGGAGCCTGCTTCTCCCTCTGCCTGCCGCTCCCCCTGCTGCTTCTCTCTCTCTCTCAAATAAATAAAATCGTCAAAAAAAGAAAAAGAAAACATAAGGATAAATGTTCATGACCTCAGATTTGGCAGTGGAGTCTTAGATATAACACCAAAGCATGAGCAACAAGAGAAAAACTAGATATATTGGACTTCATCAAAATAAAAAACTTTTATGCATCAATGGGCACTATAAAGAAAATTAGGAGACAACCCACAAAATGGGAGAAAATATTTGCAAATCATAAATCTGATAAGGGTGTAGTATATAAAGAACTCTTACAGGACAACAACAAAAAAGATACACCAATTAAAATTGGGATAAGGATCCGAATACACATTTCTCTAAGGAAGATATACAAACAGTCAATAAACATATGAAAAATAAGAAGATAATGAACATCATTAGCCAAGAGGAAAATGCAAATTAAAATCATAACAAGATATACCACTTCAATCCCAACTAGGTTAGGTTTAATTTTTCAAAAGGGAAAACAAGGATTTTTAAGGATGTGGAGGAATTACAAACCTAATCCACTACTGGTGGCAATATAAAATTGTACAGTTGCTTTGGAAAATAGTTGGGCAGTTCCTCAAATGATTCAACACTGAGTTATCAAATGATCAGCAATACCAATCTAGGTATAAACCCAAGGGAAATGAAAATATATGTCTACACAAAAACCTGTACATGAACGTTTATAACAGCATTAGTGACAACAGTAAAAGAAAAAAAATGCAAACAACCTATATATTTATCAACTGATGAACAGATAAACAAAATGTGGTATATCCATACAATGGAATATTATGAGTTCCTCTGAAAGAATGAAGTACTGATCTGTACCACAAAATGCAAGATCCTTGAAAACTTGCTAAGTGAAAAAGCCAGTCACAAAAGACCACATATGATTTCATTTATATAAAATGTCCAGAACAGGTAAATTTAGAGAGACAGAAAGTAGATTAGTGGTTGCTTATAAAAATGTTTTAAAGTTGATTCTGGTGATGGCTACACACACACACACACACACACACACACACACACACACATGAAGATACTAAAAATCCACTGAATTGTACACTTGATTTTGTTTTTTGAAGATTTTATTTATTTATTTGAGAGAGAGAGAGAGAGCACGAGTGGCGGGGGTGGAGGAGCAGAGGGAGAGGGAGAAGTAGACTCCCTGCTGAGCAGGGAGAACAACATGGGACTTGATCCCACGACTCTGGGATCATGACCTGAGCCAAAAGCAGATGCTTAACCAACTAAGGCACCCAGGCGTCCCCGAATCGTACACTTTAAATAGGTGAATTGTATGGTATATGAATTATGTCTTAATAAAGCGGTTTTTAAAAATTACCATATATTGATATACCCAATAACTGGAAAATGGTATAGAACATCAAGTACTAGATTATTTGGAACCAGCTATGAGCACCTTGTAATAAGTTAGATGGTAAAAAAGAAGCCATATATAAGTGCAAACAAAAAACTGAGCTCTCAACCTGGCATGGAGCCATTGATATTACTCCTTTGAGGTCCCACTGCAATCCATTCCTGCCACCATTTCCAGCTCTAGGCAACTACACATATGCTTTTTGTCTCTACAGAATAGTTTGATTTTATAGAAATTGGGTATGAGTCCTAGTTTTCCCTCCTGTCAAATGAGAATAATACATACTTGCAGAGTTAGGTAAGAAACACAGAAAATATGTATAAAAAGGCTCTAGCCCTGTGCCTGGCACACAAAACAGACATTCAACAAATGGTGCTACTATTACTGTAATAATTCCTTTTCGAAGAATTACGATTCTACGATACTACTGACCATTTAGTCTTCAATGAATATGAATTTCAGTTAAGTTACTCAAAACAGTCTTCGAAAGGGAGAGATATGGAGAGGCATGCGCATCAGAAGAAGGGATTGAGAGAAGAAAGGGTCAACTAAATGTTCAGGGCAAAGGGTTACACTCTGGTTGTGCTTTGCAAGCTATATTTAGGCTAAAAAGTTTTATCTGAGTGGTGGCTACAAATTTTTCATGTTTATGTCATCACTCATACTGAACAGTCACAGGCAAGCCTGCACTTACCAGTCTGGGTAGGATTCACCAATTGTTGAGGTTCAAAGCAAAAGTTTGTGTTTTCTGGCCAGTTCTGGATGTTCTGATATCCCTGGTAGGCCATTTTCTCTTCAAGGAATGGAGTTGGAGAACCTTCAGACAGAAACACCAAACAAAAGTTACAAGGTATTACTGTCTTCTCCTCCACTAGAATTGAGTTTCTACTAGTATCACAGTTAGTACAATATGACAAAAATCATACCTACCTAGTGCACTTTCAAGAAAATTTTTTTTAAATTTTAAGACAGAAAAACATAATCAAAATACTGGAAGTATAAGCCTGTTATAAGGTTAAAAACACCGCAGGTTATCTTCTGGGTATGGTATGTGAAAAGGTTAGTGATTTTTACCCACAAAAGAACAAGTACAAAATTTGACAAAACTGTCAACAGCAATCATTTCAAGTCACCAAAATTTTTAAAATGTCAGATCTAAATAAATGGGGAGATATATACTATGGTCATTAATAGAAGACTCAATATTGTTAAGATGGTGATTCTCAAACTGACAATAGATTCAAGGCAACTACAGTTAAAAGGCCCAGCAGAATTTTTTGAAGGTGTCAACAAGCTCATTCCATAATTTATATGGAAATGCAAAAAACAAAAACAAACAAAAAAAACACAGAATAGACAAAACAATTTTGAAGAAAAGAACACTGGAGGATTTAAATTATTTGATTTCAAAAGTTACTACAAATGTATAATAACCAAGTCAGTGTGGTATGGACAACACATTTGATAAATGGAGCAGAACAGAGTTCAGAAGGAAAACTACTTAAGTTGTGGACAACTGGTTTTTAACAGAGGTGCCAAGGTAATTCAATGGGGGATCATTTTTTCAACCAATGATACAGAAACAACTGGTCACTTACCTCACACCATATGCAAAATCTAACTCCAAATAGATTAAGAACCTAAATGTAAACGGGTGAAACTAAAAGAACTTGTAGAAGAAAATATAGGAGAAAAAAATCTCTGTGACCCTGGACTAGGCAAAGATTTCTTAGAAATGTCATCAAAGGCAGGATCCATATAAGGAAAAAAAACTTGTGAACTGGACATCATCAAAATTTACAACTTTTGCTTTTCAAAAATACCACTAAGAAAATGAAAAGAGAAGCCACAGATTGGGAGAAAATATTTGCAAATTTTTCTCCCAATTAGACAAATCTAATAAAGGACTGTATGCAGAAGAGATCAAAATCTCTTATAATTATACTTATGATCTATATTAGGTAAGTTTTACAAGAAACAAGTTCATTTATCACATTAAAAACAATATTTATAAGTAACTTAAATATTGGTACATACTATGTGTTCAAAACTGTTTAAACATTTAATATGTTTAAATAGCTACTGAAATAGCTACTTCAGTCTTTTTGCTTATTTTTGCTCATACTTACAATGAACAATGTGTAAAGTTTTAATCTTATTTCCCTTACATTTTGTTGTTCTGATCATATTTATTAAAATGTTATTCTTCGTCTGTTGAGTCTAATAATAAAAAATTAAGACTTGAAAAAAATCTCTTACAACACAATTATAAGTCAAGCAACTCAATTTTAAATGGGCAAAAGATTTCAATAGACCTTTTCATCAAAGACAATACACAAATGGGTAATATGCACATAAAAGAAGCTCATCATCATTAGTCGTTAGGGAAATGCAAATTGAAATCACCATGAGATGCCACTACACTAGAGAACCACTAAATCAAAAAGACAGACAATACCAGGAGTTTGTGAGGATGCAGAGAAAAAGGAAATTTCTTTCATTCCTGGAGGGAATGTTAAATGGTACTACTTTAGAAATTAATTTCATGGTTTCCTTCCCTTTATGAACAGCTTAGTTGAGATATAAATTTACTGTTTTAAGTAAGTGTAGAATCCAGGGGGGTTTTAGTACATTCACTGAGTTATACAACCACCACCATCTAACTTCAAAAATTTTTATTACTCCAAAATCCTATACCAATTCACCTTTCCCACCAGGCCACTGGTGGGAAAGTTTATAGTTTATATATTCATTCAAAATATATAGTTTATATATTCATCTATTGACATGTGATTGTTTCCATTTTTGGCTATTGTTAAATAATGCTACTATGAACATTAAGTACAGGTGTTTGTGTGGGAATGTTTCCAATTCCACTGGCTATATGCCTAACCGAATTTCTAGATCATAGAGCAACTCGTATGCTTAACATTCTGAGGAACTGCCAAAGTGTTTTTTGCAAAGTGCTTATGCCATTTTACAATCCCAACCAACAATGCGTGAGTTTCAATTTCTCCACATCTTTACCAACACTTGTTGATCTTTTTTATTTTAGCTATACCAGATGTGGGTGTGAAGTGTATCCCACTGTGGTTTTGATTTGCATTTCCCTAATGACTAGTGATGTTCTGCATATTTTCAATTGCTTATCAATCATTTGCCTTTTTTTTTTTTTTTTTAAGAAATGTCTATTCAAGGGGCGCCTGGGTGGTGCAATCGGTTAAGCACCCAACTGTTAGTATGGCCTGGGTCGTGATCTCAGGGTTGTGAGATCAAGCCCTGCGTTGGGCTCTGCGCTCAGTGTGGAGTCTGCTTGAGATTCTCTCTCTCTCTCTCTAAAATAAACAAACAAACCTTAAAACAAAAAAAAGCCTATTCAAATCATTTACCTATTTTTTAATTGAGCTATTTGGGCTTTTTTAATTGAGATATACAGTTCACTTTCTTTTTATTTTTTTATTTTTTTATTTTTTAAGATTTTATTTATTTATTTGAGAGAGAGAGAGAGAGAGAGAGAGAGAGAGAGAGCACATGAGAGGGGGAGGGTCAGAGGGAGAAGCAGACTCCCTGCTGAGCAGGGAGCCCGATGCGGGACTCGATCCCAGGACTCTAGGATCATGACCTGAGCCGAAGGCAGTCGCTTAACCAACTGAGCCACCCAGGCGCCCCTCACTTTCTTTTTTTAATTCAAGCATAGTTAACATACAGTTACATTAGTTTCAGGTGTACAATATAATGATTCAACAATTCCATACATTACTCAGTGCTCATCACAAGAAGTGTACTCTTAATCGCCTTCACCTATTTCACCCATCCCCCCAACCTACCTTTCCTCTGGCAAGCACCAGTCTGCACTCTGTATTTAAGGATGTGTTTCTTTTTTATCTTTGTTCGTTTCCTAAATTCCACATATGAGTAAAATCATATCGTATCTGTCTTTCTCTGACTGATTTATTGCACTTAGCATTATACCTCTAGATCTATCCAAGATCCATTTTCTTGATGATGTCCTTGGAGCATAAAAAATTTTTAATTTTTATAAAGTCCATTTTTTTTTGAAGATTTTATTTTTAAATCATCTCTGCACCCAATGTGGGGCTCAAACTTACAACTCCAAGATCAAGAGTCACATGCTCTTCTCACTGAGCCAGCCAGGCGCTCCGATAAAGTCTAATTTATCTGCTTTTCTTTTGCCACTTTTGCTTTGGAGTCCTAAGAAATCACTGGCTAACCCAAGTTCGTAACGATCTATGCCCATGTTTTCTTCTAGGAGATTTTTCCTTTTACTTCTTATATTTAAGTCTATGATCCATTTTATTTTTTTATATGGTATTAGGTAGGGGTCCCAGCTTTATTCTTTTGCAAATATAGATAATCCAAGTTTCCCAGCCCCATTTGTTGAAAAGACTATAGTAGTCTCCCTTATTGGTGGGGGATATGTTCCAAGACCCTCCCCACCCCCATGGACACCTGAAACTACAGATAGTACTGAGCCCTATATACACCATGTTTTTTCCTATTCATACATATCTATGATAAAGTTTAATTTATAAATTAGGTACAGCAAGGGGATGAACAACAATAACTGGTAATAAAATAGGACAATTATAACAATATACTGTAAATAAAAGTTATGTGAATGTGGTCTATCAAAAGATCTTATTGTACCAAATTCACCCTTCTTGTGATGATGTGAGATGATAAAATGCCTGTGTGATGAGATACACTGAGGGGAATGATGTAGGCATTGTGACATAGTGTTAGGCTACTACTGACCTTCTGTTACGTCAGAAGGACTATCTGCTTCCATATCGCAGTTAACCACAAATATCTGAAGCCAGGGAAAGCAAAATCGTGGATATGGGGATACTACTGTATTCTTCCCCCACTGATTTATTTTGGCACCCTTGTTGAAAGATGTAATCTAGAAAGATGTAATTTCTATTTCTAGACTTCGACAGTTTCTTAAAATGTTAAACAGGTCTGACCCAGCAATTCCTAGGTATCTACCCAAGAGAAATGAAAACACATATCTACACAAAAAAGAATATATTAATGTTCACAGCTGCATTATTCATAACAGCTAAAAATTAGAAACGCAATGTTCATCAATTGGTGAATGGATAAACAAAATAGGGTGCAAAAATATAGTGGAATATTATGCAGCTGTAAATGGGAATGAACTACTGAAAACACTACAATATGGATGAGCCTTAAAAGCATTATGAGGGCGCCTGGGTGGCTCAGTCGTTAAGCGTCTGCCTTCGGCTCAGGTCATGATCCCGGGGTCCTGGGATCGAGGCCCGCATCGGGCTCCCTGCTCCGCGGGAAGCCTGCTTCTCCCTCTCCCACTCCCTCGGCTTGTGTTCCCTCTCTCGCTATCTCTCTCTCTGTTAAATAAATAAATTAAAAAAAAAAAAAAAAAGCATTATGAAATGGGGCGCCTGGGTGGCTCAGTTGTTAAGCGTCTGCCTTCGGCTCAGGTCATGATCCCAGAGTCCTGGGATCAAGTCCCACACATCGGGCTCCCTGCTCGGCGGGAAGCCTGTTTCTCCCTCTCCCACTCCCCCTGCTTGTGTTCCCTCTCTCGCTGTGTCTCTCTCTGTCAAATAAATAAATAAAATCTTAAAAAAAAAAAAAAAAGCATTATGAAATGTGAGAAAAGCAAGACACAAAAGACTAAATATTGTATAATTCTGTTTACATGAATTTTCTAGAAAAGACACAACTTTAAAGACAGGAAGTAGAAGAGTGGTTGCCTAGACTAAGTAGGAATGGGAACTGAACACAAATGGGCCCATGGAAACTCTGAGGGTGATAAAAATATTCTAAAAATGGATTAGGGTGACTTTAGTATATACCTTCCTTGTTAGGGGTAGGAACTTTTGTTGACATGGGCATAAAAGCAAATGAAAGAAGTTTTGAAAGGCTGAACAGCCACAGTACCAAAGTTTAAAGTTTCCCTACTGTCTTCCTTCTGGAAAACAGACGAGGACCTAAGGAAGATGTGGCTGGGAGAAGGAGAAGGCTCCGCCACAGGGTACTTATAAACTTCTGCAGCTAATACACCGACCGCTAACCTCAAGGCAAAGTGGGAGTAGAAGTGACAGGACGCCTCATTAGCAGCCAACTCATCAGGCTGCCTCTAGGTACAAATGGCCCCCTTCAAGGTTGCCCTTTATTTTCATGTTTCATAGAATCATTTAAATCTGATTTCACCTACATGTAGTGATTTGGGGGAAAGGGAGAGAAGAAGAATAAAACAAAATCATTTATCCTCGATTTGCATTTACTCCTCTCCTGGGACAATATTGGATATCGGAAGATTTTTTTTTTTTCTATAAACATTTTTACTTAAGCATAATAAATCTGTGGATTTACTTTCCGTGCCTACAAGAATGGAAGGTGGATAATATACTCTAATTTTAATTAAGATATTTAATTATCATTTTGTAACTAAAACTCTTCTTACATAAATAAAACACCAAATCCCTAAGAAACTTATCTGCTGGTAGGACAGTTAACATCACAAATGGCAAACCCTCCTGGGTTCTGTGTCTTAACCAGAGCCTCTAGCCAGAGTGGTTTCTCTCTGGAGGTTATTATGGGCATTGACCTGCTACAGCTAAGAAACTTCTGCTGTAAGTAATAAGAAAAGGAAACACATCAATTCTTCAAAAGAAGATAGACTTTTTCCAAACTTTAAGCAATGTTTGTCACAACTGTCTTTAAGATGGAAACTGATCATCATAATTGTCTTTCATCAGTGACAGCTTACAATGGATGATACAGAGATAGGCCACACATAACTATTCCCTAAGTCAACTCTCACTAATTGACAAAGTACAGAAGTAGATGCCTCCTGTTATGGTACAACTTGGGGCACGGGAGAAGAGAAAACCTTACCAATACAGTTCAGGTCTGGAGGTTACTACCAGCAGGGATGTGAACAGCCTGTAATGGGGTCCTGTATATTCATGTCTAAGCACCTCCAGAGGTTTGAATAGTCAACTCTGTCTCCTCCAAGCACCTCTTCCTCCTTCTATTCTCTCCCCCAGTATGCTTTCTTCTTTCTGTCCTTCCTTTAGCTTTAAGAGAGCCAGCTTTGTTTTTAATTCTTTAAATTTTTTTAATTTTTGAGAGAGAGAGCGTGCATACGAGCATGCACACAAGCAGGGGGTGGGTGGGGAAAGGGGGAGGGAGATTTTTTTTTTTTTTTTAAGTTTTATTTTAGGGGCAACTTGGGTGGCTCAGTCAGTTAAGCATCTGCTTTCAGCTCAGGTCATGATCCCAGAATCCTGGGATCAAGCCACACGTCGGGGTTCCTGCTCAGCGTGGAACCTTCTTCTCCCTCCCCTCTGCTCCTCCCTGCTGCTTGCTCTCTATCCTGCTCTCTCTCTCAAATAAATAAATCTTAAAAAAAAAAAAAAAAAAAGATTTGAGAGAGAGAGAGAGAGAAAGAAAGAGCTTGCATGTGGAAGGGAGGAACAGAGGGAGAGAAAGTCTTAAGCAGACTCTGGACAGAGTGTAGAGCCCTTTTGCGGGGCTTGATCTCATGACCCTGAGATCAAAACCCCAGCTGAAACCAAGAGTTCCACACTTAGCCAAATGTGCCACCCAGGTGCCCTGGAGAGACAGAACCTTATGCAGGCTCCATGCCCATTGTGGAGCCCCACTCAGGGCTTGATCTCACCACCCTGAGATCATGACCTGAGCCAAAATCAAGAGTTGGGACATTTAACCCACTGAGCCACCCAGATGCCCCAAGAGAGCCAACTTTAAACAGCATTTCAACACATGGGAGTTCTGCAGAGCTGACTGCTGTCAAATATGGTTCGTTGTGTGGTTTAATTTTCTGTAATACCTAATATGTATTCATCACTATTTCAGCATAGAGCCAATTTTATATAGACCACATACCTGTTTTTACACAGTCCTAGAGACGTGGGGAAAATATTCAGCAGAGCCAAATACAAGTTGAGGCCGTGGTTAAGAATGGGAAAATAAGGAGCACACCGATTTGAATGAAAAAAGTTTATGGAGGACAGCAGTTCTTCATAGAGGGCCACTAGAGAATAGCTAGGATGCCAAAGGCCAAAAAGAGCAGACCCCAAGATTTGTCGGCCTATATCCCTTCCAAAGGGAACTGCCCTACTCCTTTCCAGGTAATCCTAGTGCAGAGATCAATCACGGTGTTTCTGCTTTCCTGACCAAAGGAGTACACTTGTGATTAAACCAGGACAAAAGTCCTTTGGAGAAATCTGATATACAGACATTCTGACATTTTGGATCTTGAGCCGTAATGATACACCTAGGCTGCCAGTGGCCCTCTTTCCCACCTTGAAAGAGTCTGCCTGAGAATGAAGCCAAAAAGAGGGCAGGGGAGAACAGAGGGGAGACAAGAAAGAGTAGGAGAGAGGGAGAAAGGCAGAGTGTGAGTGAGTGAGTGAGTGAGTGAAGCAGAGAAAGAAAGAAACAAGGGGAGGAGAGAAAAGCAAGAGAGAGACTCATGAGCCAAGTATGATTCTAGAAGTCTTATATGTTAAAAAAAAACCCTAGCTATAGGCAGCCAACAAATCTATAAATGTACAGTCCCTAGTTTTTATAAGGTTCTAACCCTGGCTCTGCTATTTAACTCTGGGTGTGACCTTGAGACTTCTAGAGCTAGAGACCACTAACCTAGAGTTAAAAAAAAAAAAAGAGTTGTGATACATAATTTTTAAAATGCATTTTAATTCTAAAACTAAATTCTGAGACCTCTGACTTATTCATTCATCTTTATATCTCTCAAAAACCTAGTAAAATATAACTTACATACAAGTACTCAGAAGTTATTGGATAAATTGAAGTACCTGGACACTTGTTAAGCCAGAAAGTCTACAATAAATCAAAAAACAAACCACAGTGTCCTTGGGAAGGTTCGTAAGTGGCATATGAAAGAGGGAAGAGGAAAAGGTGGCAAGTATTTGGATAAACACTTCTTTTTTTTTTTTTTTTTTTTAGATTTTTATTTATTTATTGAGAGAGAGAGAGAATGATAGAGAGCATGAAAGGGAGGAGGGTCAGAGGGAGAAGCAGACTCCCCGCTGAGCAGGGAGCCCGATGCGGGACTTGATCCTGGGACTCCAGGATCATGACCTGAGCCGAAGGCAGTCGCTTAACCAACTGAGCCACCCAGGCGCCCTGGATAAATACTTCTTAAAATTAAAAAAATATATAAATAATAAATTTTTATGGATTGACTTATCTTACTTCTCAAATCACAAAAGCACAAATGTAACAATACAGCTCCATTCTGGATTATTAAAGAGAAATTAACCAGAAAATGGTAGGAGAAAACAGTTTTCTGATGCTCTGAGGTTGAATCTATGAGTCAATCTGTAACTGACTAAACAATACTATAAGCAGCAGTCTCAAAACCTGGTCCTTGGCTACCTTCCAGAATTATTTTTCTTCCCCCCCCTTATTTATTATTATTATTATTTTTAAAGATTTTATTTATTTGACAGGGAGGGAACACAAGTAGGGGGAGTGGGAGAGGGAGAAGCAGGCTTCCCTCCGAGCAGGGAGCCCAGTGAGGGGCTCGATCCCAGGATCCTGGGATCATGACCTGAGCCAAAGGCAGTCGCTTAACAACTGAGCCATCCAGGTGCCCCTCCCCCCTTATTTATCATTAAATATTTTAATCAATCTATAGCAGAGTTTAAACAACAGAAAGGGAAGGAGGGAGGGAGGAAGACAGAACAAACAAGTAAGCAAAGGGTTGGGCACAAACAGAAATATTTGAATTCCTGACCCTGCTCTGACCGAAAGCTTAAATGTATAAATTTGGGACAGTGTTTTTGTCTCTCTTGGTTTCAGTAATGACCTCTAAGGTATGTGTTCAGTTCTAGAATTACAGTAATTAAAAAAAAAAACATGCTAGCAATAATTTTATATTCCATAGAAAAGTACTAGAACTTCCATCTTTGAACTAGAAGAGGTGTACCCACCATCTACTATTTCAAAGGCAATGTGTTTAGGGCTTCAACGTGACAAATGCTTTTGTCCACCAATGTTGTCGCAAATGGCAAGATTTTTTCTTTTTTATGGTTGAGTACAATTGTTTTACATACGTATGCGCGCACTTGCCCCACGTCTTCTTTATCCATTCATCTATCAATGGACACTTGGGTTGCTTTCGTATCTTGGCTATTGTAAATAATGCTGCAATAAACACAGGGATACATGTTTCTTTTCAAATTAGTGTTGTCTTCTTTGGGTATATACTCAGTAGTGGAATAACTGGATTATATGTTATTTCTATTTTTAATCTTTTGAGGAACCTCCACACTATCTTCCACAGTTGTATGAGGGTTCCTTTTTCCCCCACATCCTAGCCAACACTTGTTATTTCTTGCCTTTTTTGTAGAGGCCACTTTTAGGCAACAGGCTGAGCAAAGCAAACTTGAATAAGGCAAAAAGGCACACGGGGACCACGGAATTGAATGCAAACAGGCTCATTAAGCAACCCACCTCAAAACAGCCATAGGCCTTAACTGACCAATTACAACCAGGCACAAGATTCCTAAGATTACCAAATTACTACCTCACTCCACCCTCACCACCGCCTCAAAGTCTCCCCTTTGCTGTCCTGCCCACGGCTCCCTTGGGGTGTATTCAATAAACTTCTATCTCTTTTGTTCTGCCTGGGATGAATTCTTTCACCACACTGGCTGCCAGCCCCCACCCAACTGGGATGCCCCACATTTGGCATCCCCCTCCCCGATCCAATTGGAGCATCTCACATTTTTGATACTAGTCATTCTAACTGGGGTGAAGTGATACCTCATTGTAGTAAAACAAAACAAAACACCTCACAATTGTTTTTTTTAAGATTTTAGTTTTAAGTAATTTCTACACCCAATGTGGGGCCTAAACCTACAACCCTGAGATCAAGAGCTACATGTTCCCCTGACTGAGCCAGGCAGGTGCCCCCCAAACCCACAATCTTTCATCAGAGAAGTGAATACATTTTCCTCATCCATTCTGGGGAAGAAACGGGCATCTCTGGTCTTCAGATGCAGAAGGCACTGTTTATCCTCCTGCCACAGCATTGCTGCGGCACAGCCTAGAGCAGCTCTCTCAGGAGCAACGTGGAAAGAGCCAGCCTCCAGCCAACAGTATTATTAATGAGCAAATCTGACAGGGGCTCACTCCCACTCTTCATTCAATGCTACTGACCTAGATTTCCTTCTTAAAACTCCACAGCAAAAGTAGGCAAACTCCCTTGCAGGAACAACAGCCTTCAGAATAAAAATTATTTTTCCAGCATAACTACAATCTACTCAGAGAATCTATTTCAGTAAAAAAAAGAAAAATGAAATTCTAAACAAGAAGCAATTTACATAATGCAATGGAAACAACCCTAGATACCTTGGTTCTCCTAAAAGATTCTAGAATGGGAAAAAATAGGGGCCAGTTTCTACTACGAAATTGGAGCATTTAACAGTGAAGGCAACTGGTTAAATATTAAAAGTACCAACTAATCAAGCATTAGTATCTGTTAATCTATGTATCAAAGCCAGAACAATTCTATCAATAAGATCCATTCCAAGGGTAAGACAGACCAACATATTTTAATATAACAGAATACAAAATGTTCACTGATAAGGTTTCAGATTCTGCATTGTGAAAACCTTTAGAAACTACCACTTGTCAAGTTTTAATGTCAAGTCAAAGAATATCCAGTTACCTGAAAAGGAACTGTCAAAATACTCCTCCTCTTAACTACATATGCATGAGACAGATTTTCTTCATATTCTTCAACTCAAACAACACATTGTGACAGACTGAATGCAGAGGCAGATTTGAGTATCCAGCTGTCTTCTATTAAACCAGATAGTCAAGACATTTAGAAAAATGTAAAACAACACAGTCCTTCCTACTAAACTTTTTTTGAAACTATACTTATTAAAAATGTTAATGATTATGTTTTAAAAGTCTCTCAAATTTAATATCTAATTTGATAAATATTGGCAGATGTAACCCATATAAACAAAAGCTCTTTGGGGTCCTTAATAATTTTGTAACCAGCTTTACTGAGGTACAACTGACAAACAATGAGCTGCACATATTTAAAGTGTACAGTTTGATAAATTTTGAGGTATGTATATGCCATCACAAGAGAATGAATATATCCATCACTAGAAAAGTTTCCTAATTTTTATGCATTAAGTTGCCTTGATATCAATAGGTTTGAGAACTGATGACTTAAGAGTAGAGACAGTCTCCCTCTAGAGAATATTGCTATTTATTTTTTTTAAAGGTTTTATTTATTTGAGAGAGAGAGAGAGAGCATGTGCACGAGCAGGGGAGGAGCAGAGTAAGAAGGACAAGCAGACTCCACATTGAGCGCAGAGCCCCACACAGGGCTTGACCCCAGGACCCTGAGATCATGACCTGAGCCGAAACCAAGAGTCGGACGCTTAACCGACTGAGCCACCCAGGCATCCTGAGAATACTGCTATTTATTTGGAAAGAAAAGTAAAAGGATAAAGAAGGAGAAAAAAGAACACTGGGGCAGAAAGACTCCGCTTTGGTGAGACCTTACTTAGCTCATTTAATTCCCCTGAACCTCAGTATCTCACTTATATCATGAAAGGATACACCAGTATCTGGTCTTTTAGCTTCCTTCCAGTTCTAAAAGTCTATTACTAGTCCACATCCCTACATACACACTGTAGACTCATGTGTAGCGATCGCCCTTCTAGCTCCTTTCCCCAGCACCCCCACCTCCAAGCATCGAGAAATCCAAGACAAAGTTCAGGCTTTGACTTAACATTAAAACTTGACAAGTGGCAGTTTCTTTCTTTCTTTCTTTTAAAGTTTGTTTGTTTGTTTATTTATTTGTCAGAGAGAGAGAGCACAAGCAGGGGGAGCGGCAGGCAGAGGGAGAAGCAGGCTCCCCACTGAGCAAGGAGCCCGATGCAGGGCTCGATCCCAGGACCTCGGGATCATGATCTGAGCCGAAGGCAGATACTTAACCATCTGAGCCACCCAGGTGTCCCAACGAGTGGCAGTTTCTTAAAGGTTTTCACAGTGTAGAATCTGAAACCTTATCAGTGAACATTTTGCATTCTGTTATATTAAAATCTGTTGGTCTATCTTACATTTGGAATGGATCTTATTTGATAGAATTGTCTGGCTTTGATATATATACAGATATTAATGCTTGATTAGTTGGTACTTTTAAGTTTATGCTTCTGTGATACAAACTTAGCCATCTGAGAAATGAGGAGACACATAATACAATATCTCACAATGGGCTAAACTGTATGATGAAGGTATTTAAATTACATGAAAAGAGAAGTAAGAAAATTAATGCTGGCAAGAGGGTTTCACAGAAAAGACAGGGAGCAATCTCTGAATATGGTATTTTCAATTACCGTTAACAATGTAAATAACACATTTGAGAATGTCTTAGATTATTATTACAAAGATAAAACAAAATTGAACAGGCATATAGCATGTATATACCCGTATATATATCACAGAATGATAAAGCAATTGTGGCAAAATGTTAATCATTGGTGAATCAGGAAAAACATACAAGAGTTCTTTGTTTTATTTGTTCTAGTCTCTCAACATTTTTCTATCTTTGAAATTAATTCAAAATAAAAATTTCAGTTTTTCTGATTCGAAGGGGCATGTGCACCCCAATGTTTATAGCAGCAATGTCTGCAATAGCCAAAATATGGAAAGAGCCCAAATGTTCATTGACAGATGAATGCATAAAGAAGATGTGATATATACAGACAGTGGAATATGACTCAGCCATCAAAAAGCATGAAATCTTGCCATTTGCAATGATGTGGACAGAACTAGAGGGCTTTGGGGCGCCTGGGTGGCTCAGTCGTTAAGCGTCTGCCTTCAGCTCAGGTCATGATCCCAGGGTCCTGGGATCGAGTCCCGCATCGGGCTCCCTGCTTGGCGGGAAGCCTGCTTCTCCCTCTCCCACTCCCCCTGCTTGTGTTCCCTCTCTCGCTGTGTCTCTCTCTGTCAAATAAATAAATAAAATCTTAAAAAAAAAAAAAAAAAAAGAACTAGAGGGTTTTATGTTAAGTGAAATAAGTCAGTCAGAGAAAGACAAATACCATATGATTTCACTCATATATAGAAATTAAGAAACAAAACAGATGAACATAGGGGAAGGGAAGGAAAACTAAAATAAGACAAAAACAGAGAGGGGAGGCAAACCATAAGAGACTCTTTTTTTTTTTTTTTTTTTAAAGATTTTTTTTTTTTTTATTTATTTGACAGAGAGAGAGACACAGCAAGAGAGGGAACACAAGCAGGAGGAGTAGGAGAGGAAGAAGCAGGCTTCCCGCGGAGCAGGGAGCCCGATGCGGGGCTCGATCCCAGGACCCTGGTATCATGACCTGAGCCGAAGGCAGACGCTTAACGACTGAGCCACCCAGGCACCCCACCATAAGAGACTCTTAACTACAGGAAACAAACTGAGGATTGCTGGAGAGGGGAAAGTGTAGAGGGGTGGGTAACTGGGTGACAGGCATTAAGGAGGGCACCTGATGAAATGAGCACTGGATGTGAAATGCAACTAATGAATCACCAAATTCTACCCTGAAACTAATACATTATGTGTTAACTAAATTGAATTTAAATTTAAAAATTTAGAAATCTTTCAGTACTTCTATTTTCTACAAATAGAAAGTGATAGGAGAAAGCTAACTCCTCAGATTTTCAGCCAATTCCATTTTTTATAATAAAATAGATTTAAATACTGGTATCCAACTATATTAGGATGTCTTTCTCTGTACTACTAAAAGCCCACAAACCTTCCTGATCTGAAATTAAACAACCTTTGACATCCTAAGATGGCTGGCAGACTTTTTTTTTTTTTTTTAAGAGTTCACAGTTCTAATAATATTTGAAAACACTGAAGCATTGAAGGTCTCGAGTGGGAAGGAGATGATGACTATGTGTTAACAGTTTCTTTTTGGTTCACTGTAAAACAAACCAGCACGCTTGTCTTAGAAATGTCCTAAGAGACCACATGATATGCTTGTTTTGCTCCAACCATAAATCCTGCAGGATGCTTCCCAGAGTGGGCACAGGTGAAGGATGCCACTGTGAGGCCAGAGTACGTGCTAAGTGAGCAGTGGTTTAGCTATAAACACTACACTGTTTTCAGTTGTTCCTTTTACCTCCCGTCACACTCAATTTACTATCATACTGAATGTACATTGTTCCTATAAAAACATATGTCTCTATACTTCTTATTCTCCAAAGAGGTTGTTACATACTCTTCTCTCCATCCCAACATATAAGCGCTTACTTTACGGAAAATAATATTCTTCAATTGCCCTTTCCTCTAATACAAACTTACCTACATAAGCCCATCATTACCTCTTTCCTTCCTATTTATGAGAAGTATAATCCTCCTTTATTTTTTTAATGTGGAAAAAAATGCTAAACCAGAGAATATGAGAAGTATAGGTCACTCTCTTTTCCAAGGACACCACTTATGCAAGTATGTCCTTTCACATCTCCCTTATCATCAAGTCCTCCAACCTCTATGACTTGCTTTTTTATCCCTTCTCTCTTTATTTCTTCTCCTCTGGTTATAAGCACAATTAAATCTCTAGCATCTCTTTTTTTTTTTTTTTTTTTTAAGTAGGCTCCATGCCCAGCACGGAGCCCAATGTGGGGCTTGAACTCATGACCCCGAGATCAAGACCTGAACTGAGATCAAGAGTCGGAGGCTTAACCGACTGAGCCACCCAGGAGCCCCTAAATCTCTAGCATCTTTAAAATACAAACAAGATCCACATTGTATTAAAGAAAAAAAATCCCCCATAGAATAATCAACTTTACATTCTAATTTCAAAAAACCAGTTATTATGGGGCACCTGGCTCAGTCGATTTAGCGTCTGCTGACCTTGGCTCAGGTCATGATCCCAGGGTCCTGGGATTGAGCCCCGCGTTGGGCTCTCTGCTCGGCGGAAAGTCTGCTTCTCCCTCTATCTCTGTGATCTGTCTCACTCTCTCTCTCTCTCAAATAAATAAAATCTTTAAAAAAAAAAAAAAGAGAGACAACTGGGGGAAATAGTGGTGTTATGGACATTTGATATTATGAATTGGTGTGTGTGTGTGTTATGTGTGTGTGTGTAAATGGTACTATAATTATGTTTTTATATTTATTTTTAAAGATTTTATTTATTTGATAGAGACAGCGAGCACAGGAACACAAGCAGGGGGAGTGGGAGAGGGAAAAAGCAGGCTTCCCGTGGAGCAGGGAGCCCGATGCAGGGCTCAATCCCAGGACCCCAGGATCATGACCTGAGCCGAAGGCAGACACTTAACGACTGAGCCACCCAGGCGCACCCCTATAATTATGTTTTTAAAAGGAACCATTTTTGGGGCACCTGGGTGGCTCAGTCAGTTAAGTGTCTGCCTTTGGCTCCAGGTCCTGGGATAAAGCCCTGTGTCGGGCTTTCTGCTCAGTGGGGAGTTTGCTTCTCCGTCTCCCTCTGCCTCTTCTCCTGCTTGCGCTCTCTCTGTCTCTGTCTCTCTCTCTCTCCCTCTCTCAAATGAACAAAATAAAAAAGAAAGGAATCATTATTTAGAGATAGAGACTGATTTAAAGATATAATGATATGGTGTCGGAGATTTGCTTCAAAGAATGTTTAGGGATGGATGGAGGGAGTGAGTATGAGATAGATGAAATAAGACTGCTGAGGGAAAAATCCAATAAAGAGTTTGCCTCTAGTCTCTCATCATCTTCTTTTTTTTTTTCCCCCAGATTTTATTTATTTGACAGAGAGAGAGAGAGAGAGCACAAGCAGGGGGAGCAGCAGTCAGAGGGAGAGGGAGAAGCAGGCTCCCCGCCGAGCAGGGAGCCCGACGTGGGGCTGAATCCCAGGACCCTGGGATCATGACCTAAGCCGAAGGCAGATGCTTAACAGACTGAGCCACCCAGGTGCCCCTCTAGTCTCTCTCTTAACATAAAACTTGTTTATATTATTCTCTGGTTTAAAACTCTTCAATGTTTCCTTGTAACCTAGAGATTGCGTAAATTTGTCTCACACAAGATTCTGTGCAAACCAGTCTCAATGTTTCAACATCATTAATCATCCCATTAATCGTCCAGTCCACCTCATGCACCCCACTTCCCAACTAACCATACTATTCCTTCCTCACATCCCTCTACCATTTTATGTAAGCTACTCTATTCATCTAGAATACTTTCCTTAGCTCCCCCCATAGTCACCTGCCCAAGGCTTACTCATCCATCCTTTCAGGGTCACCCTCTAGGAAGTATCTCCATATACCACCCCCTCTTATAAATTCAAGGACCTCTCTCATTGCAACCAGTGCGCACACGTAAACCCCTGAATACAAACTTGGTCCATGGTTAGCCACATGAGGTTAAGGACTATGCCTCCCCACTCAGTTTTCCCAGCACCATATACTATGCTTGACAGCTAGACAGTGCACAAAAATGGTTTTGTTGAATGAACAAATGATTGCAATTTGCAGGGAAAAAAATTATCTGGAGATAAAAATACTGGTACTCTGCTGGGTTTTTCTTAAAGATACAACTTACAAATTAAGAGTCTACTTTTTGTAACACCTTTGTTCCACTTAATTTTATTGTTTTTATATTTTTGCTGAATATCAAAATATTATAATCAGTGGATAATTTCCTTTTTCTAAATATTCAGGCCATTAAACAATAGAAATTACATTAAACTAAATCGGCTCATTCAAAAACTTAAATCTGCCTGGTCAGAGTAGGCCAAGACAGTTGAGAGTAAAAGGAGCAACTAGTAATAATTAGGTCAGAGCAACAGGCATAATTAACCATGACTGTCATATACCTATGACATGATAATATAGCATCCCCAATTAGAGGGATATAAAAACTAGGCTCTTCAGACAAAATAATTTGCTTAAAATGTCAATAAATTACAATGAATCCCATCTCTATTTCACATTCTGTTAAACCAGTTATATATATGTATTTAAATTATGGCAGATGTTAACAAGATTTTAGTTTAAAGAAAAAAAAGATATACAAGTATCCATATTCAAAATTCAACTGCGGTAGACATCACACGTGAACATTAAACTGCATTCATGTCCACACCCATATTTCACTGACTTCTACTCATTCAGCCAATTTCTTCCAGACAACTATGGATAACTGACATTCCAGTTCTAAACCGAAGATGAAAAACCACTTTCCCAAGTAGGGCAAATTATTCATGGATACTTACTCTTCTCATTACAGAATATTATTTGGAACACTAAAACACAAATGAATCAAAGAGGAAATCAATGTCCAAACATACTATTCTCTTCCAGTTTCTCATTCCCTCAGATTCTGAAGGATTTTTTCACTCTGATAAGTTTGTCGGCAGAAAAGGTCTGTGGGAGGGTTTGGTTTCCCATTGCTTTTGCACCCCTTCCTTCTCCTGGCACACAGCTGGACATGTGGTGAGATCTTCCACCCCGAGGCAGCACAAAGAGGCATTCACTCAGGGAGAAGTTTAGCTTTCAAACCCTGGTCCTCTCACTCAAAACACAACCGTAGGCACATTTGCTTCCTACTTTGCCTCACATCCTGTTACCATCCAACAACGGATGCCAAATGAAATGATCTTCCAGAATCCTCCTAGAACTGACAAGTCTCTAATTCCTTGGTTTACTAATGCCTAGTAAAAGGGTATCACTGCAAGCCACCTGATGCCATAGCTTTGTCTTTACTCCGCAAATGCAATAAAAACTAAGTGTTGTCCTTCGCAGTTACTGAGCATGACCACGGCCCACTATTTAGAAAAGTATTAACAGTGTATGCGAACACATACCAAGTCTTCAGAAAAGGTGTCCTTTGGTGCCCTAAAAGGCAATCAATTTTCTTTAAACCAAATGAAGTATCCTTTTAACTCAGTCATTCAGAATTTTATATTTATCCACTTCAGTTGGTTGACCAGGTCGAATTGCAGGGTTCTGTGTTTTTTTGTTTGTTTGTTTAACTAAGTTGAATGAATCAAACATAACAAAGATACTGACAATTTTATGCTATCGTTGAGCTGGACTTTAAGATTATTCATTCAAATAAAAAGTTAAGTACCTATACAATGTGCCAAGTTCCAGTTATTTTCTCTCTTCTCGATCCTGTGGTGTTCAAGTGGTATGTGAGACACCCAATGGTGCTCACACCCACAAGTTTCAGTGGCACCCCACACGTGGCTTTATGTGAGTTTCACTGTCACCCCAGCTAGCTTCTTAGTACATCCATCCAGGGCTGCTTTCTAGAGAGTTTTGTTGGTTGCCCAGAAAGTGGCATTCCTACTTGCCAGCCTCAGCGCGTGGCATCTCAGGACCTTCTCCACACTCCAGTGGACTACAGCTGTACCCTCTTCAAAGAGGTCTGAATCTCAACCTTGGGAGGGCTCTCTTCCAAATTCATCCCTTTCTTGTATACTCTCTGTCAGGTACAAAAAGTAGCTATTTTTTGTATCTGCTATTTCTATATTCTTCAGAGCTCTTTCTACCCCTTAAATTTCTTACTAGTTACTAATTCTTTATTTTAACTTTCCCTTATTCAAACTACTGTGTTTCTGTTTCTTGACTGGACCCTGACACAGAATTGATACCAAGAGTCAGGGAATCCCCAGAAGATAAACTTCCAAACATGGGATATGGCAATTGGTTTGGTCAGGCCTTTGGGTTTAAGTGCAGAGCTAATAAGAACCTTGTCAATGGGGAACAGGATGCTAGGGACCCATGGCCTGCCGCTGCAACACAACTAGCTGAGCTATCTGTGATTGCTGAAGTGCAAACGGAAGCAAGTGGCCTGGGAGCCCAAGTATGTTCAGGCAATAATGCAGACTACAACAACTGCAGTAAGAACAGGTTCCCTCTACGGAACACACTGTGTGCTTACTGAAACACAATGACAAACTCAGGTCTCTCAAGCTCTTAGAGTCAGTCTGAGAACCAGAGAGTTTATATCACAGACTCAAAGAATCTCTTATTTCCTATTAGCCAAGGCTACTATTGTTAAGAAAATCAAACAAAAAAGTTCAATACGAAGTCTGTGGAACTCACAGTCTCACCAAGCGTCTCGTGTGTAGTCAGGACATTGACTGGAAAAGAACAGAACAATGACACTTCGAATGGAGACATCTGGTTATATCTCGATGAGAGTGACCATCCTGAAACCCCAGGTCACTCTGAGCCTTGCTTTCTAGCGAAGGAGCCTGCCCTCTGGTGCTCAAGGATACTAGTCTTCCTGATTCAAAACCCCAAGAAAAGTTCACCTGGGGCAGATGCCTTGAAAGGGGATGCTCATTTTCCTCATGGCCTACCACAACTACCCTCTGTTGCCTCTGGGCCCATAACTATGGTCAAATCTCAACATGCTCTCGGGTAGGGTTTGGCAAGCTACAGCCCATGGGCCAAATCTCCTCTACCATCTGTTTTCGTACATGGCCTATGAATAATTTTTACATTTTTAAAAAACAGAACTTTATTAGTTTTAGGTTCCCAGCAAAACTGAACAGAAAATACTGAGCTTTCCCATAAATCCCTCCTGCATACAGCAACCCCCCCCCCCCCCCCCCGCCGCCCCAATCAACATCCCCCTGAGCCTGGTACATTTGCTACAATCAGTGAACCTACACTGACACATCATTATCACCCAAAGTCCATGCGGTTTTACATTTTTTAAAAGGTTTAAAAAAGTAAAAAGAAGAAAATTTTCTGACATGTGAAAATTATGTGAAATTCACATTTCAGCGTCCATAAATACAGTTTTCCTGGAACATGGCCTGCTCACTTGTTTATGTATTATCTACGGCTGCTTTTGTGCTACAATGGCAGAGCTGAGTATTTGTGACAGAAGACTGTCTGGCCTGCAAAAACCTAAAATATTTAAATGCGGATCTTTGCAGATAAAAGTATACCAACCCAGATCAAGGAGGACAAGTATACACTATGATCCTGAAGAAAACAATCTGTGCACAAAAAAAAAAGATTCTGGTAATAAAACCAGGGGAACATGTATAAGAATAGATTCTAAGGATGTCTGACCACAGGAAGTAGGATATAATTCTATACTGGGCCTAATATATTGGTACGGGTTCACTCACTAGAGAGTCCAAATTTAATGTGTTAGCTTATGCAGCTCAAAGTAGCTATAAGCAGCTCATTCAATTGGTTGACTGAAATATGGACTCAAAAGTGAACTACATTTAATGAGGTAGAGATGCCAAAGCTTCCCCGGCAAGATGTAAAAGAGGGAATCCAAAGGCTTAGGGAGATAGAAGTGTTGGAATAGATTTTTCATGCATAATAGATTTTTCATAAGCTGCACAAGAAGGCCCAGAAGAAACTCCTTTTAACTAAGGAATTAAGAAATATATTAGTGGGGGTGCCTGGGTGGCTCAGTCAGTTAAACGTCTGCCTTTGGCTCAGGTCATGATCGGGGGTGGGGGGTAGTCCTGGGATCGAGCTCCACGTGGGGTTCCCTGCTCAGCGGGGAGTCTGCTTCTCCCTCTGCCCCCCACCCTGCTCAAGCTCGTGCGCTCTCTCAAATAAATAAAATCTTTTTTTTTAAAAGATTTTATTTATTTATCTGAGAGAGAGAATGGGAGACAGAGAGCACGAGAGGGGGAGGGTCAGAGGGAGAAGCAGACTCCCCACTGAGCAGGGAGCCCGATGTGGGACTTGATCCTGGGACTCCAGGATCACGACCTGAGCTGAAGGCAGTTGCTTAACCAACTGAGCCACCCAGGCGCCCGAAATAAATAAAATCTTTAAAAAAAAAAAAAAAATTCTCCCCCTCCCCGCTCACGTGCATGCACTCTCTCAAACAACAACAACAACAACAACAACAAACCACCAACAACAAGAAAAACCCAAAACATTAGTGAAGGAACACCTGCATGCTTGAAAAGCTCTGTCCCCCTAGACCTGTGTCGGCACACTTTTATCTGTAAAGGGCCAGGTATAAATATTCTATGCTTTGCAAGCCATCCACTCTCTGTCACTACCCCTAGGTATGACTATGAAGGATGTCATCACTGATTTCATCGCGGGTTTCCTGATTTCAATAAGGAGTATGGGATCTTAGAATAGCAGAAGCCAAGTGGCAGTACTTACTAGACAAAGACAAAGTGGGTACACCTACCATAAAAGGCAGTAGGGTTATATTGGTAATCAGAACGCCTCGGTCCACCAGGATCTTTAGTGGTACTAAATTGATCACAGCATTCCATAGGCAGCCTATTAAAACATGGACTGATCTATATAAGAGGAAAAAACTCTACCTCAGGTAGTGAAAACCACTTTTGAAAACTCATGACCTCTCACCCAGTTCCCAGACCCAAGTCAATTCACGAACCCAGAAACCCTAAAGGAAGAATCCTGCAGTTTCCAAAAATACAAATTGTGAATCTTCCTCCAAGCTTCCTCAAAAGCCATTTACTAGAGTGACTGGATAAGAGAAAAGGAAATACCTAGACCTTTCAGGGATTACTAATTCCTGGGGACGCAAAATGCCACTTACCAGTAAAAGTGAGAGCTTCTGGTAGTCAGGCTATAGATGGAGTACTTAGCTCAAGTCCAACTCACAATGGACCCAGTTGTTCCACAGACCCATTTTGTAGTTATTTCCTTAGCTCCTGGATAAATAACTGGGAACAGACATACTTGGCAACTGGCAGAACTCCCACACTGGCTTCCTCCACACACACACATTACCAGTTGGCTAACCCAACTGACAAGAGTCATAACAGGAAAGGCTAAGTGGGGGGCGCCTGGGTGGCTCAGTCGGTTAAGCGACTGCCTTCAGCTCAGGTCATGATCCCGGGGTCCTGGGATCGAGCCCCGCATCAGGCTCCCTGCTCCGCGGGAGGCCTGCTTCTCCCTCTCCCACTCCCCCTGCTTGTGTTCCTGCTCTCGCTATCTCTCTGTCAAATAAATAAATAAAATCTTAAAAAAAAAATAAATTAAAAAAAAAAAGGAAGGGCTAAGTGGGAATCCCCTAGAACTTCTCTTCTGTGTCATGATACTAAACCAGAAGCAACACCACCCCCGCCCCCCGCCCAAGAGAATTAAAGACATTAATGCCACTATCAAAGACTTGAAAAAAACAAAGGCGGTGATATCTATCACATCCACAATTAACTCACCAGTTTGGCCTGGGTAGAAATCAGATGGATCTTGTAGAATAACTGAACTCTAGCCTAAACTTTTTTTGTTTTAGATTTTATTTATTTATTTGAAAGAGAGAGAGCACAAGCAGGGAGAAGGGCAGAGGGAGAGGGAGAAGCAGGCTCCCTGCTGAGCAGGGAGCCTGATGCAGGACTCAATTCCAGGACCCTGGGATCATGACCTGAGCCAAAGGCAGCTGCTTAACCCACTGAGCCACCCAGGCGCCCCGAACTCTATCCTAAACTTAATTAGGAGGTTACTCCATCCGGCAGCTGATGCCCCTGATGTAGCATCTTTAGTGGAGCAAATCAACATGGTCCTGGTACTTGGTACACAGCTATGTCTTTTTTCCAATACCAACTTGCAAGGACCACCAGAAGCGCTTGGCTTTTACCTGCCTTTTACATGCCTGTGAGCTTTGCCACAGAGCTACATCAATTCTACCTTAATACAGCCCAGAGACACTGAACCTCAAGGCATTCCAAAAAATATCACCCTATCCCACTATACTGACATTATGCTAAATGGGTCTGATGTGTAGGAAGTAGCAAATACAGATGCTTTAGAAAGACATATGCAAACTAAGAGGACGGGAGATAAACCACAAAAATTCAAGGGCCCTTCACATAAGATTTCCCTTCCAAGGGAAACGAGTTGCAACAACTCACATCACTAACCATGAAAGAAGAGGTACACTGCTTAGTAGGTCTTTTTGGATTTTGTAGGCAACAAATACCAAATCTGAGTGTCCTTCTTTAATCCATCTACAAAGTACCTAAAAGGCTAACAGTTAAGAGTGAGGACCAGAGCAAGAGAAGGCTCTGCAGCAAGTCTGGACCGCAGTTCAAGCTGCTTTGCCATTTGCGCCTTATGATCCAGTAGATCCAAAGATATCTGAAGCGTCCATGGCAAATAGGGATGCTGAATGGGGCCTCTAGCGAGTAAGAATAAGAGAATCACAGCCCAAACTTCTGGAATTTTTGAGAAAATCTATACTCTCTTCTGCAGACAACTATTCACCTTTTCAGAAATAGCTTCAGGCTTGCTATTGGATGTTGGCAGAGACTAAATGCCTAAACGTGGGCATAATGTGAACATGTAACCTGAGCTTCTCATCATGAACTGGATGTTGTCTAACATACCTCGCCATCAAGTTGGGCATATGTGGTATCAATCTATCATCAAGTGGAAATGATATGTAAGAGACTAAATTCAAGCAGGTCCAAAGATACGAGTAAGTTACATGAGCAGGTAGCTCAGACACCTGATTCAGCACTGACTCCTGTCACACTGCCTCCTAAGAGTTTCATTAAGATTAGCTGAATAGGGGCGCCTGGGTGGCTCAGTCGTTAAGCGTCTGCCTTCGGCTCAGGCCATGATCCCAGGGTCCTGGGATCGAGCCCCGCATCGGGCTCCCTGCTCGGCGGGGAGCCTGCTTCTCCCTCTCCCACTCCCCCTGCTTGTGTTCCTTCTCTCGCTGTGTCTCTCTCTGTCAAATAAATAAATAAATAAAATCTTAAAAAAAAAAAAAAAAAAAAGATTAGCTGAATAAAGAAGAAAAACCAAAGTCTGGTTTATACATGGTCTGCAAAACAGGCTGGTACAGGTATAGCACACAAGCTCACTTAAAGCTAACCCTGAAGGACAGTGGTGAACAACAACCGTCCCAGTGGGCAGAACTTTGAGCAGTACATTGATTGTCCCCTCTGCCTGGAGTGAGATGGCCAGAGCACAGATTTACACTGTTTATATCCCATTATTAAGGATTTTGTGCCCCGTGTGAATATCACTAAAGAGCAGTCACTGTGGAGGAAGCTCTTCATAACCCCGGTCAACAAAATGACATACCTATGTATATCAGTCAACCTCCTTCCCCAGCCACCAAAGTGCTTCCTCAGTGGACCCATGAAAAGTGGCCATGGTGGCAGGGATGAAAGTTACACATGGGCTTAACAACACGGACTTCCCTTAAACAAGGCTGACCTGACTAAAGCTACTGCCAAGTGTGTAATCTGTCAATGGCAGAGGCCAACACTAAGCCTCCCAATATGGCACCATTCCCAGGGAAACTTGCTGCAACCTGGTGGCAAGCTGATTATACCAAACATCTTCCATCATGGAGAAGGGGAAGAGATTTGTCCTTACTTGAATAGACGTGTATTCTGGATACAGATTTGCCTTCTCTGCTTATAATGTTTCTGCCAGCACCACCACCCGTGGACTCACAAAATGCCTGATCCGCCAATGTGACATTCCATAAGGATTGCCTCTGATCAAGAAAGTCATCTCATAGCAAAGTAAAAAAATGGGTTAATGCCCATGGAATTAACTGGTATTATTACACTCCATCATCCAGAATGGCTGGCCTAATTAAAAGATAGAATTGCTAACTGAAGACTCAGTTACACTTTTAGTTGAAAGACAACATCCTAAAAAAAAATGGGGTATTACTCTGAATCCTTTAGATCAAAGACCATTATAGGCCAGATAATATGTGGGTCTGGGAATCAAGGGGAATCACTGTTATATCCAGTAACCCACTCATAGAATTTTTGCTTCCATTCCTGACAATTTTGAGATGTTCTAATTTGAAGGTCTTAGTCTCCTAGGAGGGAATGTATCTACCAGCATACACACCAACAGTTCAATTAGTTAGAAAATGAGACTCCCACCTGGCCATTTGGGACTCCTTATTCCACTGAACCAAAAGGCAGAAAAGGGGGTTACTCCACTGGCTGGGATGACTGAGCCTGATTATCCAGGGGAAACTGGATTGCTGCTACACATGAAAGGAAGAAAGAACCCAGGGGATTCACTGAGATACCTCTAATACTTCTATGCTCATAATAAAGTTAATGGAAAACTAGAGCTACTCCATAAAGGCCAAACTACTAAGCAAATGAAAGTTCCAAAGTTTGGGTCATTTCATGAGGTAAAGAACTTCAACCACCTGAGATTCTGGCTCAGCGCAAGGGAACAGGAATAGAAGACATAGATATCAGGTGCCTGGATGGTCAGTTGAACGTCCGATTTTTGGTTTCAGCTCAGGTCATGATCTCAGAGTTGTGGGACTGAGCCCAATGTCGAACTCCAAGCTCAGTGGGGGGTCTGCTTGAGATTCTCTCTCTCCCTCTCCCTCTCAAATGAAATAAATGGAATCTTTAAAAAAAAAAAAGGCATTGATATCAATTATGGTCTCATGACAAATTACAAAATGATAACTGTGATGGCTTTGCATATTTTCTCTTTGTTCTATTTTGTGTTTTATTTGTTTAGTCTAACCATTTTTCTTCTACTCTTCTTTCTTCCCATTATAAGTTGCCAAAGGTTAACTTTGCAATCAGTCTCTTAACAACACAATATTCAGTGACCTATGATTTGAGGGGTGAATAATATATCCAGCAATGGAGACAGTGACTATAGTGACTAAGCATCTTCTCATTTGGGAAAAGGATGAGAGCTTCTTCATCATATGAGAGAGAGTTTTATCTTGTGATGTGGAAATATAAGAGTTGTTCCATTGATACATGAGAGTTCAAATATATGTAGAAAAGTACAGATGGAAGCTAAGTAGCCAAAGGAGTAGACTGGGCCAGTTACCAATGTTCTGCTTCTTAGACTCGAATCTTCCCTTTATTGCATTACTTGTGATAATGGAGCTGGACCCTGTAAATGTTTCTCCTCTTATCAGCTGGCATATTAGCTTAGTAGAGGGTGCTGGAGGAAGGGGCTTCTTTCCCTGCTTCCTATGTGCTTTTCCATCTTCTTGCTCCCACGGCGCTCCACTGGTGTTTCAGTGGGCACTCACGTGAGCATCTTCCCAAGCAAGTTCCACAGTGACCCAAAGCTGGCTATCTCGTGATTCAGCAGTACCTCCATGTATAGCTTCCTGTTTGCCAACCTCGGCTTATATCAACTCAACAAACATCTTTACCATCCACTGAAGACGTCTAAGGTGAGAAACTAGCTTCGGGGGAAAAGAGCACTCTTCCAAATTTCTCTTTCCTTGCGTACTCTGCCTGAGTCCTGGAGGTAGTAACTGTTCGCTGTATCTGCTATTCCTGTATTCTTAGAGTCTTCTTTACCCTTTAAAAGTTAATTCCCTATTTAAATTACTGTGTGGTTTGTCTCCTGACTAGACCCTGACTGATACGGATATTGAAAGAGTTAAAAAAACTGTGAGATAGCTAGAAAAAAATGGGGAAAAGAACGGTATTTAAACCAAAGAAAATAAATCAGAAGGCACTTGTTAATTTCTAATTAAAAGGCTATCATGTGCACGAAAGAACATACTGTATCTTTCTGTTCAGCACCGATAACAGCAGCAGCTGTTTCAACAACAGAACACCTCTTTATTTTCCACAGAAAAACTGAAGACCAGAAATATTCACTGTTATTAACCAGAAAGCAAAACTCTTTCATGAAGATCTGTAAAGGGTCGAACATCAGAACTTACATTTCCAATTTGCACGCTTAGAATCTTCTCATCTCATTTTAAATTGCTGAAAACCTGCCGGAAACCCAGCCATGCTAGGTTTTGGCAGTGACAAAGTCCTAAGTTAATTTTCTCATAAGAAACAAAACAAAAGCCCTTCCTTCAGTTTGCCTGGAATTCGTTTAAAGAGTCACCTTCAATTTTGTCCTCTAGAAATAGAGCATCTCCAAAGACACAATAGACACCAGACATGTTCTAGTTACATCCAATTAAAATACTGTTATATAATCATTTAAATAGGAAAGGGGGCTGATGGCCAGAGAGTGATTTATTGGCCAAACCATTTCCTGGGCTGGACCTGTAAGGACTTTCGGTGTGGACATTGATCATCATCCTCATATCATTTTACATTTATTAACCCCTTCCACCATGTTACAAAGCACCGAAATTATTTTCTCTCTGTTACCCCAAACAATTCTTTTATTACTAGTTTGCCTTTTATAGAGGAGGAAATTTCAGCTCGAGGAGGGCAGAGACCCAAGCTTATAGGGGCTAGATCTATGCCTGTTCTTCCCATAGCTTTCTCAAATCTAAACAAATCACTAAGAGGGACTTGTTTCCAGAAAGACATGTACTGATACCGGACAAAAATTACTGAAATGTATGTGGCCTTGCTCTTAAATTTCTTTGCCCATGTGAAGCCTGAAACAGAGAGAAACACCTGCTCAGGGAAAGATGCTCGTTAAAAGAAGGAAGCATGATCAAACTGCTGATGCCACATCACAATATAAAAAATTTAAGTCAGATCATCGTTCTGTTTATACACAAAAGAGCAAGGGGGCCCGGTGGTCTTCTCAACATTAAACACAACAGCCATTACGGTCTAGACAGAAACTTGGGATTTTTTTCAATAGCCTAGAGAGCTCACAGCACAAGGCTTTATTATTACAAGTATTTTTTTCAACCTCGGTGACAATGTTTTAGCCGTGAAAATGTATTAGGTAAAGAAGAAGGTGGAAAGTCGTTGTAAACGTGACATTTTTGGGATCTGGGAGTAACACCAGAGCAAATGGGCTAAATAACACATACGTGGGCTTTGCCTCAATAGACAGGAGAGGATATGTCTGTATCCTGGATAAATTAAAAACTGCCTCCTACATCTCTTACATGCTACAGAAACACAGCAAGGGATTCTACAGAGCGAAGGCCTGATATCCTTTAGAATGAGCAGGAAATGTGCAATGACAGAATCACCCCTCTGCTCCAGAGAGAGCTCTTCTCTCTGCTTTCATCAGTGCCTCGATGGGTGCACCCTCCCCATACCCCCTTCACCTACTTTACGTCCTTTCAACCCTTTCATCTTAGTACAAATATCGTTGCCAACTTAGGACAGACTTTCTCAGAGCCACATTTCTTTCCTTCAGGATTTTTTCTTTTTTAAAAATTACACATTCAACAAGATGATTCATTCAATAGCTACTGAGCATATACTATGGTGCCAAACACTGTTCTAGTTGCTGGGCCATGGCAGTGACCAAAACAGAAACTCTATCCCTGACATAGTATTTATCCTCTAGTGGGGAAAGTCAGACAATAAGCAAGATAAATCATTAAACCGTACAAATTATAAAGTGACAAGTACCGTGGGGAAAATGAAAGCAGAGAAGTTGGGAGAGAAAAATAGAAGGGGTGTAATTTTAGACAGAATAGGAAGGCGTCACTGAAAAGCTGTAGCGTGAACTACGAGTGTATCTTATATATGAAGGAAGAACAATCCAGAGAAAACAGCCAGGGCTCAGAGCCCAAGGTAAGGGCCCACCTGGCTTGTTCAGTAACAGCGCAAGAACACCAAGGAAGCAAAGCTCGCAAAGGGGACAGTTAAAGGGGTATTACACAGCCCTGTGGCCACTGGTAAAGACTTTGGTTTCTAGTTTGAGATGGGAAACCAGTGGCAGTGTTTTAAGGAAAAGAGCAACATGATCTATATACAGGACCACTCTGGATGCTGTTGAGAATACACTGTAGGGAGCAAACAAATGGAGGTGGGAGACTAGTTTGGGAGGTTATTACAGTAGTCAAGGTGAGAGGAGGTAGGTCCAATCAGGGAAAGAGCAGTGGGGGTGGTGAGAAGTGGTCAGGTTCTAGGTCGACTTTTCTAACAAATTAGATGTGGGGTGCAAAATAAGGAGATAGGGGAAGCCAAATGTTTAGGCTGAGCAACTAGCATTCTATTTCCATTTAATGAATGGAGAAGCAGGGTTTTGTTTTTGTTTTGTTTTGATTTGGGAGCGGGGGGGTGTGGTGGAATCACTTCAGTTTAGGACACTTTAAGTTTGAGATGTCAACTTTATATCCAAATGGAGATTTCATGGGGCGCCTGGGTGGCTCAGTTGGTTAAGCGACTGCCTTCGGCTCGGGTCATGATCCTGGAGTCCCGGGATCGAGTCCCACATCGGGCTCCCTGCTCAGCGGGGAGTCTGCTTCTCCCTCTGACCCTCCTCCCTCTCGTGCTCTCTGTCTCTCATTCTCTCTCTTGCAAATAAAATCTTAAAAAAAAAAAAAAAAAAAAATGGAGATTTCAAGTTCTAATTTCAAATTTCCCTAATTCTCATCCAACCTCCTCGTGGAACTTAACTACTATTATACATCTGTTCTTACCAAATGTTCCTTATAACTCTTTAGCATTTAAGTAATGTTTACATATTTGTGTATTTCTCTCTGCAACTGGATAAACTAGAACAAATCCACAAGACAGCTAATATATAAAGCATTACTTTAATTCTAAAGAGGTCTGTCATGTACATGATGGTTAATTTGAAAATCATCTTTTTTACTGAGCTAGCCTATTTATTTTTACCATTTTTAAGTGTACAGTTCAGTAGCATTAAGTACATTCACAATGTTATGCAAACATCACTGCCACCCATCTCCAGAACGTTTTTTGTCTTGCAAAACTTAAAACTCTGTCCCCAACTTTCTGTCTCTATGAAGTTGACTATTTATATATGGAACCTCATATCAGAGTAATCATATAAGTGGAATCAGTATCTGTTCTTTTGTTAACTGGCTTATTTCACTTAGTATGTCTTCAGGGTGCATCCACGTGGGAGCATGTATTAGAATTTTCTTCCTTTTTTAAGGCTGAATATCACTCCTTTGTATGTATATACCACATTTTATTGAACTATCCATCCATTAGTGGGCATATGGGTTGCTTCCACCTTTTGGCTATTGTGAATAATACTGCTGCAAACACAGGTGTATAAATATGTTCAAGTCTCTGCTTTCAATTCTTTGGGGTATATACCCAGAAGTGGGAATGCTGGATCATTCAGTAATTCTATTTCTAATTTTGTGTAAAACTATCAATCCACTTCCTATAGTGGTTGCACCATTTTACATTCCCACCAATCATGTACAACGGTTCCAGTTTCTCCTCATCCTTACCAACACCTGTTATTTTCTGTTTGTTTGGAGTTTTTGGATAATAGCCGTCCTCATGGATGTGAAGTGGTATCTCATTGTGGTTTTGATTTGGATTTCCCTAATGATTAGTGATGTTAAGCATCTTTTCATGTGCTTATTGCTCTTTGCAGATCTTCTCTGGGGAACTGTCTATTCAAGTCTCTTGCACATTTTTAATCTAGTTGTTTGTTTTTATGCTGTTGACTGTAGGAGTGTTTTATATATTCTGGATATTAATCCCTTATTGAGACATGCTTTGTGAATATTTTCTCCCATTCTGTGGGTTGCCTTCTACTGATAGTGTCCTCTGATACACAAAAGTTTTTAATTTTTATGTGGTCCAGTTTATCTATTTTAATTTGTGGCCTGTGTTTTGGTGTCATATCCAAGAAATTATTGCCAAATCCAATGTCATGAAGCTTTTGCCTTATGTTTTCTTCTAAGAGTTTTATAGTTTTGGCTCTTATGTTTAGGTCTTTGATCCCTTTTGACTTATTTTTTGCATATGGTGTAAAGTAAGGGTCCAATGTCACTCTTTTGTGTGTGGATATGCAGCTGTCCTAACACCATTTGTTGAAAAGACTATCTTTTCCCCCACTGAATGGTCTTAGCACTCTTGTCTAAAATCATTTGACCGTATTTGCAAGGGTCTAAAATCATCTGACCATATTTGCAAGGATTTATTTCTGGGCTCTATATTCTATTCCTTGGTCTATATGTCTATCTTTATCTTAGAACCACACCATTTTGATTACTGTAGTAGCACTGCAATTAAGTTCTGAAATCAGGAAGTGTGAAACCTCCAACTTCATTCTTTTTCAATATTGTTTTGGCTATTTAGGGTCCTTTGAGATTCTATATGAATTTTAGGATAGATTTTCCTATTTCTACCAAAAAAACAAAGAAAGTGGTTGGATTTTGAAAGAAAAAATCATCTTTTGAAAAAGCATTTTAAATCTTCCTACCAGTGACTGACATTTTGCTGCTGCTTTGGAAGCTCCTAGAAGCTCATAGTTGTAGTATTCATTTATTTACATCCTTTTATCCAAACCCTAGAATTTTTCAAAAGGAATGAATCTGTGAGCAATGTAAAAACCATGTAAGAGTTAATTACATTATTCAAATTTCTCCTTTAAGACATTAGAGCTCTCAAATACATGAATAAAAAACTAACCAAACTGAGAAATAAAACAGTTCAACAATGATTATTGGAGACTTCAATACCCCACTTTCAGTAATTAATAGGACTAGAGAGAATACCAATAAGGAATAGAGGACCTAAATGACATTATAAACCAACTAGACCTAACAGACATTTTATAGAACATTCCATGCAACAACAGCAGAATATGCATTCTTCTCAAGTACACATGGAACATTTTCTAGGACAGACCACATGTTAGGGCATAAAACAAGCCTGAATATATTTAAAAGGACTGAAATCATACGCAGTATGTTCTACAACAACAATGGAATGAAATTAGGAAATGACAACAGAAGATACTTGGTGAAATTCACAAATACGTGGAAATTAACAACAAACTCCTAAATTACCAATAGATCAAAGAAATCACAAGGAAATTAGAAAATACTTTAAGATGAGTGAAAATGAAAACATAACACACCCAAACTTATGAGATGCAGCTAACGCAGTGCTTAGAAGGAAATTTATAGCTGTAAATCCCTACATTAAAGGGGGGTAAAAAACAAAAATCACAAATCAATGACATAACTTTCCACCTTAAGAAACCAGAAGAAGAGCAAACTAAACCCAAAGCAAGCAGAAGAAAGGAAATGATAAAATGAAAGTGAAAATAAATGAAGTAGAAAAGAGAAAAATAGAGAATACTCAACAAAACCAAATTTGACAAACCTTTAACTGGACTGATCAGGAAAAAGAGACAGGACTCAAATTACTAAACTCAGAAATGCAAGAGGAGATGTCAACACCAATCTTACAGAAATAAAAGGCTTTATAAGAGAAAATGAGAAACAACAGTATGTCAACAAATTAAAAGATGAAATGGGCAAATTCCTAAAAAGGCAGGAACTACTGAAACTGATTCAAGAAGAAAAATATTAGGATGGAAAATTCCAGAACTAACTTTTGTGATTAGTTCTACAGTTTCTAATAATTAGGCTTTGGAAATTAGTTCTGTGATACGTAGAATTCCTTCAAATTCTCTTGGTAGAATTCAAGAACCTCATTCCTTATAATAAGGCATAAGCAGACGAATTTTTTGTTGAATTAACCTCTTGGTTGACTGGACACCTCTTGTGCCCAATCCTTCTTAAAAGCCCATCTCTCACTCCACCTATAACATATGCAGCATCCAGCTGCATGTAGGTGGGATTTGACTGTTTTCTGCCGCACGCCATCCCTGATACCAGAGATGAGGTATCTGCAGTCCAGCATTGCAAAAGTGCAAACCCAGAAGCACAACCGTTAGCCAAGGGATGGCTCAGGATTAAGGCCACTTTGTCCACAGAAGTGACTAAGTAATACCTCATCGTACTGGCTTTTCCTCTTTCCAATTCCACTTTTCCTGGTCCCCTACTCTTTTTTTCATGGGATCACTTCTCAAAATAAACTACCTATGTACATATAAAGCCCTTGCCTTGGCCTGGATTTTCTCCCAGAAAGTAGTGCCTAAAAGAGGCTTTAAAACAGGCCTTTAAAGGTCTGTTCCTTCCAACTGCCTTTGTGACACTTGGTTAGCACTTAGAAGACCCACTGTGAAATGACATACTGTGGTAGAGACAGCACAGGGCTCATCAGCCTAGGTTCAATTTTGAGCTCTAGTATGAACCTAACTTCACCTTCTTCAAATGAAAAACGGATATACTGTTATACATTCCAAAACAGTTTACAAACTCTAATGGGTTACACAAATGACAGTTATCCCTATTATTCATAAGATGTATCAGAAAAACCTGTTCAAGTCTACATTCAGGTAAAAATACAAGATCAATTTACAGAAGCTCTGTGTGAATATTAGTTCTTTGAATAAAACTCCTCTGGTCTCTAGAGTATGGCTATATTTATAATGCTTTAATTTTTTTTAGAAAGGAGAATGTATTCATATATTACTTATGAAATTACAAATAAAAAAAATATTCTATATCTACATATGCCTTTTGGCATAAGGTGGAGTTTCACTCCACAGAGAGAAGCAAATCATACAAAGTTATGGTTTAAAAAGTATATTGGGGGGGCGCCTGGGTGGCTCAGTCATTAAGCTTCTGCCTTCGGCTCAGGTCATGATCCCAAGGTCCTGGGATCGAGCCCTGCATCAGGCTCCCTGCTCCGCGGGAAGCCTGCTTCTTCCTCTCCCACTCCCCCTGCTTGTGTTCCCTCTCTTGCTGTGTCTCTGTCAAATAAATAAATAAAATCTTTAAAAACATGTATCAGGGGTGCTGGGGGGGCTCGGTCGGTTAAGTGTCTGCCTTCAGCTCGGGTTGTGATCCCAGGGTCCTGGGATCGAGCCCTGCATCGGGCTCCTTGCTTCTCCCTCTGCCCCTCTCCCCCCTGCTTGTGCTCACTCGCTCTCTCTCTCAAATGAATATTTTTTAAAAAATTTAAAAATAAATAAAAAGTAGATCAGAAAAATTGATTCACTCAAAGCTCACGAAGAAGTGGTTTTGTCTTATTCAATACCAAGCTCCAGTAGAAACTGAAATCAAATGACTCACTGTACAATTAAAAGCTCAGTGCATGAGCTGGTTTTCAAGGGAGTCCTAAACACCCTAGAAGGGAATGTAACATGTTGTATTAATGGTATATGTGGAATTTTCTGATTAGTTCTACATTTTTACCAGAAAACCATGAACAACAACAACAACAAAAACCTTCAAGAAACATAAGGTGTTTTGGAACGCCTGGGTGGCTCAGGCAGTTAAGCACCTGCCTTCAGCTCAGGTCATGATCCAAGGGTCCTGGGATTGAGTCCCGCATCGGGCTCCTTGCCCAGCGGGGTGCCTGCTTCTCCCTCTGTCTGCTGCTCCCCCTGCTTATGCTCTCTGACAAATAAATAATAAAAATCTTAAGGAAAAAAAAAAAGAAAAGAAACATAAGGTGTTCGTATTTTATTCATGTGTCTCCAACATAAAACTCATATCTGGAAAATAAAAGAAAGAAACCAAACCTTTGTTTCCAGGATCTGGGTAGGAGGAAGGGGGAAAGGATGTCTTGCTGTGTCCACATCTAGGAACATGGTGTGCAGCTTTATGTTCGGGCTTCACTTATAAGTTATAATGCCAACTTAGATGCTGGTTATAATAGCTGCTCAGAAACTCTAACATTACAGATTTATTTTTCTGCTAAGATTTCACATTTTTGGTTTCTCAGAATTTTTCTTTTTTTTTTTTAAGATTTTATTTATTTATTTGACAGAGAGAGAGAGAGCACAAGCAGGGGGAGTGGGAGAGGGAGAAGCAGGCTTCTCGCTGAGCAGGGAGCCCGATGCGGGGCTGGATCCCAGGACCCCGGGATCATGACCTGAGCCGAAGGCAGGCGCTTAACCGACTGAGCCACCCAGGTGCCTCTCTCAGAATTTTTCTAATGCTAAATTCCTTGCACCCTATCTGATGCTACAGGAAAACAGTGATGAAACACCTAGGATCTCATTTGTGTCATGACGTTCTGACAAAGCAGTTTTACTGTCTCCCAGCTGGTATGACCTGAGGGATTGATACCACATCACATTCCCAACAGTTCTCACAATAAAAAACCACCTAGTCTGTTCACAGTGGAAACTGCCATTTGTGGAGCACTTAGTATACTGCATCTAGCTTAGCCTCCATGGCAGCACCGAGGTTTATACCACAAATAATTTGTGGTTAAGTCTTGTTAAGCCTTCACTGTAATGGAAACAGCATCAATATAAAAATTGAGGATAATCCACTCTTACACATTACTTAGAAATGAAGCTGATATTCTGTGCCCAACCGATCAGTACTGTGTCTTTGTCCAGAACCCTCTTTAGCCTCCCAACTCCACCATATTATCAGGTTGACAAGGGGCCAGGTTTCACCTCTCTTTTTTTTAAAGATTTTATTTATTTTTAGAGAGAGAGAGAGAGAGAGAGAGAGGGCAAGTGGGGGGAAGGGCAGAGGGAGAGAATCCTGAAGCAGACTCCCAGATGAGTCAGATGCGGGGTCAGTCTCACAACCCATGAGGCCATGACCTAAGCTGAAACCGAGAGTTGGACGCGTTATTAACCAACTGAGCCAGCTAGGCACCCTTCATGTCACTTTCATCAAAATGAATATACTAATAAGATCTGAGAATTGTCCCCATCTCACCAAAAGCCTTAATACTAGTGTACTTATAAGAAAGTTAGTGAGGTTTGTGAATTATTACTTATAGTATTTAAATTCTTGTGCTTTAAACCTAAGAAGAGATTGTGTTAAGCCTTCTTAGTAAAAGAAAACCTAAGAGGGTGCCTGGCTGGCTCAGCTGGTGAAGCATGTGACTCGGTGTTGGGGTTGTGAGTTCAAGCCCCACGTTGGGTTCTCAAAAACAAAATCTTTAAAAAGACAACTTAGAACGTTAAATTGAGGTTTTTCAATAAAAAGAAATGTCTTGCCAAGCTAAAAAAGTTATTTATGCCATGCAAATTACCTTAGGCATAGAACCTTTTCAATGTCTTAATTCAGTCAACATACTGCATTTGCAAATCTACCTACTGTAAGGAGACATTAATCCAGAATGGGTAGGGAACTGGGCATTCTGTTGAATTCTTCCCAGTTGCAGCATACTAGAGTTCATTAAATAATAAAGTTACAAAATTAAAATGTCATTGAATGTAACAGTTTCAACAGATAATTCAGAATGTATTTTAGGAAGATTATGAACATGAATATTAACTAAACATACATGTAGTATTAGAAGGCATCTAACAATAATTGATATACCATGAAACTCTTTTGGGTTAACTGCATATTGCCACTCTGCCAACTGTTTTTCTCACCAGATGCTATAAAATATCAGTCATTTGGGCTTCTGGATAAAAAGGAGTTACTCTAAAGAATCAAAAACGACAACGTAAGTGAATGAAAATGCCTGGTAAAGTAAAAAAACCCATACAATTATGAAATTATTATGGGTGGGATCAGAAGTTTAGCTAGACCAAGAACTCATTCCTCAAGAGTCTTTATTTGCCAAACTCATGTCTTAGTCACGTTATACTTCAATAATTAAGACTCCAACCAAAATCCAGTCTGTAAGGTGTCAATGTAAGATTTTTATTAGTGTAATTTATTTAGCACAATGATCACATTAAAATGTCCCAATATACAAACTGTTGAAGTCTAAAGTCACAAAAAATATAAACTCAGGTGCATGAATGGGGTTATATAAAATATTATTTGTAAACAAAGTTCTACATCTTCAACATTGGGCCAAGAAAGGAAAAAAAAAAAAGAGAGAGAGAGAGAGAGAAAGATTACATATAAGAAACATCATATTTCAATAGAACAACCCTGACCAGTCTGGTAACCTCACACCTGGGTGTGACCACGATGGCAACACAGCATTTCTTTATAGAACTGGCTGCTTCATACAAAGCTATATGCAAAACAAAATGAAACATCCAAGTGAAACAGAGAGAGCTAACAATATACACCACATTTTAGCTGGCTAGTAGAAAATTTCAATTCTGTTTAAAAAAAAATTTTTTTTTTGGAAAAAAAAAGTCAAACAAAAACACAGCAAAATGGAAAAAAAAGTGGAATAAATCAATGTAATAATGGAGTATGTGTCCCTTTGACCACTGCCAGAGCCGAGCTGCACCCAGGCTTCTTCAAACACTTAAGACAAGCTGTAGAGACTGGTTAGCGGTGATAGAAAAATGTCAACCATGATCCTTAAAAAGTTAGCACTACCAGTTTTGAAAATTTCCCTAGCCAAAAAACCAAAGCCAAACCAACCAAACACACACAGAGAACCAAAAAACATAGTGAACAACTGCACACCGAAGGGAAAATGCTATGTTCTATTTGATGGGTGCTCTCCCATGGTAAGAGTTTTCATTATCAACTGCTTAGAAGGGAAGCATCAGCATTTCCCTCTAAAATGTGCCTCCTCTAAGTGTCTTCTCTCCAAGAACTCACAGGAGGAATTCTTGGCAATGTGGCCCCCGTCTGTGATCAGAAGAGGGAATGAATGCTTCCTAAATTCCAGAAGTCAGAGAGACTCGGTTTAAACTTCCATCTCAAAAGCACTTTCATGTCAGAGGATCTAAAATAATGTACATCTCAAAATCTTCCTCAGAACATACTGCCAATTATTTATTTTAATTTGAAACAATCAATAGCTTGGTGATTATGATAACCTCCATAATCAGTAAGAGGATAGAAAATTAAAGAGTATTTCACATTCTGGATCTTAAACCAGAACTCCTCTAAAATTTCAAAACATGGCCCAGGTTTTATATTCTATTTCTCAAAGTCCAATCAAAGCTTATTATCTGAAAAGTTCCGCAGTACTTTTTCCAAGTTGTTCTTCCAGGTTTTTTAGCTCTTAGTGTGGGAAAATGAGGAACGAGAATAAGAAAGTCCCACTGGGACAATCCTCAGAATACAAGGAGTGTAAATGGTAATAACGTTCATGGTAAAGGTCTTCACATGTGGTCCACCAATCCCACTGGCATGCTGCTCCAGAGATCAAAGGGATACTAGACACTACCTGAACAGAGTGTGAGTCCAATCTGATAACCATTTCATTAGAAAACTGATAAGCTGGTTGTGGTTCTTCAGTGTACTGCAATGTACTTTCGTTCCCATATTTTTATAGAAGCTGTTTTCTATCTGTATCAACATCCTAGTAGTCTAACAAAACAGGGTTGCATTTTCTTTAACTTCTCAATTCTTGTTTTGATAGCTCATGATCATGTTATGAAAGTAACTTTAGTTATAAAATTTCATAAACAATAAAAGGTTGTCAGATTTTCAAGAGAATCTAAGCCTCTAGACAAATAAACCATAATTTCGTCAGAGAAACCATTTCAGCCCAACTTGCAAATAACAAAATATGGTTTAATTTGAGGAAATGCTTTTCAAAGTTTAATCGGAGCTACTCTAAATGAGAAAACTTTAAATTAAAATAGCTATAGTTATTCAGATTTTAGTAAGGTGGAGAGAAACATAGGTAGCCTGAAATATTACCCTTCCCTAAAAGCAAGCTCACAGAGAGAGGAGGGGGAGGGGAAGGGAGGGTCAACTGCAGTACTGGTGGACTCAATCCCTTTATGAAAGCACACGTTTTCATTTGGTGTTACGAGATCCTGATTCATTTTGAAGATCTGAAAACCAAATGGAAAAGGCCAACTCAAAATGTTTAAAGAAAAGAAAAAACGTGAGACTGAATTAAATGATAAAATGAGTTTTAAAAGAGAACGAGAAATAAAAGACCTTAGATGACTTTTATAAAATACTAAAATTAAAAAGAATTCATCTTGTACTTTGTGCTCACAAAGGGAAAGGAGGTTCCATCAAGCCCTGCAGAGCACAAGAGGAAGCAGGTGGTTTGCTCAGGCATCAGCAGAAATAGGCCCCGAAGAACTACCCTCCGCTTCTTCTACACCATGTCCAGGAAGGAAAAGCAAAGCTCTGCAAAATGCTGAAGGTTTTAGAAGTGTAACGGTGCTTAGGAAAGATCACTGGTCTGGTGTTGCAGCAGCCCCAGTGTGGAGAGACACGCTAGGCTTCTAGGAGGAGAAAAATAGAAAGGGAGGAAGAAGTAGGAAGGGGAAGGAAAAGGCAGAAAAGCACAGGTCATTAGTAAACAGCAAGTTCAACATAGCAAGATGCTCATAAACCCTTTATATGCTATCAGTGGAACTGGTCTGCAATTAGGACTAGAGACAACATCCCGAATGAAACAGAAATGGGAATTTTCAAAATGGCACTGAGCTACGTGCTCTAGTTTAGCAATGGCCAAATTAGAATGAGGTCACAACATGCTCCAGAAACATGCACTCTCCGTCCCCTCCCTACTCCTCCTTCCCATCCCCAGTGAAACATGCATATTTTCAGGTGGTCAAACTCAGAATGCAAACATCTTCCCGTATGCAAACTATATTCTACCTGCTGCCATAATGTCATTGGGTAGTTCATAAATATTCGGATTCTTTTTTGCCACCAGGGAACTAAAAGTCTTGAAACAGTAAGGGCCAAGCTGTATGTTTTTCCTCTTTTTTTCTGTGCTATTAAGAGTTGGCAATGGGAAGCAATTGCTACACAAAGTCTCTTCTGGTCACACTTGACATCTTGCTGGAGAACTCTCTCTAGTTTTGATAGCTGCTTCCTTTCTGGATGAAAATGGCATCCACTCTTTCAACTGGCTAATCAAATCAATCCCCTCCAAGCCTTTCCTTTCCCTGGCACTGCCTCCTTGTTAAAGAAAGCTGAACTTACTCATTTTTTAAAAGTTCATGTTCAAGCTTCTCCTTTAATCACAGGGATATTGCCATAAATGTTTCCTTAAAACTATACTACATAGATGACTTTGCTTTCAAAGCAGGCACAGAAACAGTCAATAATACAACAAAGATTATTAAAAAAAAATTAAAAAAATTCAGTTCACAAAACTGGAAGATAAGGTGGCACTTCTGGATGTTTTTACCTTAAAGTAAAGAGTTTCTAAGTTATGAGCTGCTAACAAGGATGTTAATGTCACTGAGCAAAACTAACATTCACAACAAATGGAAACCAGCCATCAATAAATCTGAGGTACAAAGATATATACAACATTTCCAAGGTCACAGAATAAAGAATAAATCCTAGAATAATTGCTGTTGCTAACAGAAGGAAGCATTAAAAACCGAGAAATCATACAGTGGCTCAAGGAAAATCTTCTCCAGGCTGAGGTAGGCATACAAGAGAAACACAGACACAATCCATGTCTAGTGCTTGCCTCCAGTACAGTAATGTGAATCAAATGTGATGCCCCAGTTAAGAGCATGCTCTGTTGCAAAGAACAATTTACTTCACCATTAAACGTCTATTCATTTGGGTCAACAGTGTCAGCCTGATCATAACTGCAAAATAAGTGCAGTTATTTACAGAAATACAAGCTGACTCTCCTTATCAGCTACCTAAGAGAGCCCCACTACTGCTTAGAGAATTCTGCTCAATACAAATACACTGGGGGTCGGGGGCTGGTGCTAGTTATGAGGTGGGAAGCCACAGCGGTTCAGGGCTAGCTGATGGGAGTATCAAAGCCCTAGTTAATGGGCTAGGCATTAAAGTTAGAGACAGATTTCAAAAATAACAGTTAACAGGGGGAAAAGACTAAGAAAAAGACTGAGGGCAAAATCAAAAGGGAAGAACTTTTAATTTGCGGCTCACGGGTTTCCTAACATTGAGCCACGGAAAGCAAGCTAAGTGCAGTGGAGAAGAGCCTGTATAAAGAGCTGTAGTGGCCAAATGCCTCCAATATAACATATTTTGATGATGATTAGTCTGCATCTATAAGCGTATTTTTAAGATTGATCCAGGTCTTGTGTGGTATAATTACAACAAATAACTCAAGAAACATCAATGGAAATTCACTCTTTCCATTGTTGGAGATGTTATGTGGCAGAGGGCCCTGGACATGAATACACCAACAAGAACAACAATATCCTTAGAAACAGTTCATGTGATTCACTAAGAATCGTCCTCAAAGGAGCTCATCAAGGTGTTTACTGTGACTGTTTCAGCCCCACATTTGGGGAATCCTGGGAACCACTTACCCGTAGTATCATTCCTTTCTATTCCGTGATCACCATTGGCTAGCCCTGTTGGTTTGGATGGAGTACCTGCAATAACCACAAAGAGTAATTACCCACAATGACAGACAGCAATATGAAAAACAGATTCAAAGCTATCTAACCAGGTAGACGTTTGTCACTCTTCAGGGCATGAGCTTAAAGCAGATAAAAATCTGTCCAAAATGTAAAGATCCAATAAAAGGAAACCAAGAAACAGAACAGTCATTCAATTTTACGATACCCAAACACTACAGAAGAACCCTTCCTAATAAGCAAGCCGAAATCTTTTCTGTTCTGTAAACTGTCAAAGATCACCATTATATTCCATTCCAAAACCATTATGAAGCACCACAGGTTTTGCATCTGTGATTCAAATCCAATGCTACAAGGGCCATTAAAACAATTCCCACATAAAAAGTCCAGGGCATCATCCTTGCTGCTCCTGAGGGTGAGAATTACATGGTCACCAATATCACTTCTGGGAGCAGAGAACTGTTTTTGTTTTCTTTTAATCTTAGTTATTCTAATATAGTTGTGTCTCATTCCCTAATGACTAAAGATGTTGAGCATCTTTGCATGTGTTTGTTTATTTGTCATCCTTTTCTTTAGTGAACTGAATGGTCAAATTTTTTTATCGTTTTTATTTGGGCTATTTGTTTTCTTATTACTGAATTTTGAGGATTCCTTATATATTCTCAATACCAACCCTTTTATCAGATGAATTCTGCAAATATTTTCTCCCAGCCTATGACTTGCATTTTCATTCTCTTAACTGTGTCTTTTGCAGAGCAAAAGTTTAAATTTTGATGAACGCTAATTGTTCACTTTTCCCTCAAGCTTTCTTATGTTTTCAGTGAAGTAGCTAAGAAATCTTTGTTTAAGGGCGCCTGGGTGGCTCAGTCAGTTGTGTGATGACTCTTGATTTCCGCTCAGGTCTTGATCTCAGGGTTTTGAGTTTGAGCCGCACATTCGCTCTGTGCTGAGCGTGGAGCCTACTTAAAAATTTTAAAACTTAAAAAAAAAAAAAAAAAGAAATCTTTGTCTAACCCAAGGTCACAGGACTTTCTCCTATGTTTTCCTCTAGAACTCATAGTTTTCAAATTTAGGTTTCATTTTGAGGCCTATGATACATGATTAATTTTGTATATGGTATAAAATATGGGTCTAGATTCATATTTTTGCATACGGACATCTAATCATTCCTGTATCATTTGTTGTAAAGACTATCCTTATTCCACTTAACTGCCTTTGCACCTTTGTTGAAAAATCGACTGACCATACTATGTGTGGATCTATTTCTGGACTCCCTCTCTTCTATTCCACCAGCCTATAAGTCTCTTCATTTTTCCAGTACTATACCATCTTGATTATTGCATTTGTATAGTCTTTAAAAGAGGTCATGTGAGTCCTCTAAATTGGGTGTTTTCCAAAACTGTTTTGGTTGTTCTAGTTCTCTTGCTCTTCTATATCCTGAATGAAACTGCATTGATCATATAGATCAATATAAGGATGTACAACCTTTTCTTAAAGGCTTTGACTATAAAATTTCAGCAACCAGTCTAGCTCTGCCATCAACTTGCCAACCCAAGAGTTTCCCATGAGTCACTCTCAAGAACCTCACAGAGATATTTTTCATAAGACAAGTAAAAATCTAGAATGTATGCTACAAAAATATAAAATGCAAGATTTTACTTTGAAAGACAAGAAACTACACTACCCAATCTTCTGACTCCTACAAATCCAAGGCAGAAATCTTTCATATAAACTCACTGAAAAGTCTTTCATTCTGTTATCTCAGATAACAGAGGAACAACTACAGAGAACAACCTAAAGAACAAGGCAGACTGAAAGGAGACTATTAATTAACTGGAAGAAAAAGGAATAAAGGACTGAAAGAGAACAGACTTTTATTAAATACCCACTAGCACAAGGCACCATGCTAGGGCTTCATGTATTGTGTTTTACTTACCAAAGAGATACTAAACATTCTATCCCATATTTATGCCAAATATGGGATAGAACATGTTTGGAATAAATTTGCTTTTCTGCCCACAAAATAAGCTTATAAAATTTATTCTTCCTAGCTCAAGAAAGAATACATATTTTTAAAATCTGCCTCATTTTAAAATGCAGATTGTAAGAAAATAAAATGCAGATTACAGGAAAATGCAAATTACAAAAAATACCAACTTCTGGTCATAAGAGTGATAAAATCTTTTTAAAATGTAATAATAGCCACTGTTGGCAACAGTGTAAGAAAACAGGTAATCTTATATACCACTGGAGGAATATAAATTGGAGCATTCTTTTTATGAGACAATTTGGCAGTCTATCAAATTTTGAAATGCTTAACTTGACAATCCATTTTAGGTATGTAGTTCAGAGAAAGACATAAAAGTACACAAAAATGAATGTTAATGAGATGTTTATTATGGCATTGTTTAAAAAGTAACAAATGCTCACCCACAGATTCGCTAAATTGTGAAGTAATAATGCAATTTTAAAAGAAACTAGGTAGCTTTTCATGTACTGAAATGGGAAAATGGCCAGGACACATTAAGAAAAATAAAAGCAAATATGGCATAATAGCATTATAAAACACACAAACACAACGCACGCACATACAAATAATCAGGGAAAAAAAATGAAAGAATATATACCAAATGCCACTGATGGGGAACCAGAGATAGGGATAAAAAGGAAGACTTTCACAGACATAAAGTCCTATTTTAATTGAGCACCTTAAAGAATTTAAGAGTAGGGATGACTGACTGGCTCAGTTGGTAAAGCATGTGACTCAGTCATGAGTTCAAGCCCCACATTGGGTGTAGAGCTTCCTTAATAAAAATAATACGGGCAGAGAAACGATTCCATTTACAATAGCACCAAAAACCATAACATACCTCGGAATAAACCTAACCAAAGAGGTAAAGGATCTATACTCTAGGAACTACAGAACACTCATGAAAGAAATTGAAGAAGACACAAAAAGATGGAAAAATATTCCATGCTCATGGTCGGAAGAATAAACATTGTTCTAACAATCTATACCTTCAATGCCATCCCGATCAAAATTCCAGTGACATTTTTCAAAGTGCTGGAACAAACAATCCTAAAATTTGTATGGAATCAGAAAAGACCCGGAATCACCAAGGAAATGTTGAAAAAGAAAAACAAAGCTGGGGGCATCACATTGCCCGATTTCAAGCTATATTACAAAGCTGTGATCACCAAGACAGCATGACACTGGCACAAAAACAGACATATAGACCAATGGAACAGAATCGAGAACCCAGATATGGACCCTCAACTCTATGGTCAAATAATCTTTGACAAAGCAGGAAAAAACATGCAATGGAAAAAAGTCTCTTCAATAAATGGTGCTGGGAAAATTGGACAGCCACATGCAGAAGAATGAAACTCGACCATTCTCTAACACCATTCACAAAGATAAACTCAAAGTGGATGAAAGACCTCAATGTGAGACAGGAATCCATCAAAATCCTAGAGGAGAACATAGGCAGTAACCTCTTTGAAATCGGCCACAGCAACTTCTTTCAAGATACATCTCCAAAAGCTAGTGAAACAAAAGCAAAAATGAACTTTTGGGACTTCATCAAGAGAAAAAGCTTCTGCACAGCAAAGGAAACAGTCAACAAAACAAAGAGGCAACCCATCGAACAGAAGATATTTGCAAATGACACTACAGATAAAGGGCTGGTATCCAAGATCTATAAAGAACTTCTCAAACTCAACACCCAAAAAACAAATAACCAAGTCAAAAAGTGGGCAGAAGATATGAAAAGACACTTCTCTGAAGAAGACATACAAATGGCTAACAGACGCATGAAAAAATATTCATCATCATTAGCCATCAGGGAAATCCAAATCAAAACCACATTGAGACACCACCTTACACCAGTTAGAATGGCAAAAATGGACAGGGAAAAACAACAAATGTTGGAGAGGTTGTGGAGAAAGGGGAACCCTCTTACACTGTTGATGGGAATGCAAGTTGGTACAGCCACTTTGGAAAACAGTGTGGAGGTTCCTCAAAAATTTAAAAATAGAGCTACCCTATGACCCAGCAATTGCACTACTGGGTATTTACCCCAAAGACACAGATGTAGTGAAAAGAAGGGCCATATTCACCCCAGTGTTCATAGCAGCAATGTCCGCAATAGCCAAACTGTGGAAAGAGCCGAGATGCCCTTCAACAGATGAATGGATAAAGAAGATATGGTCCATATATACAATGGAATATTACTCAGCCATCAGAAAGGATGAATACCCAACTTTTACATCAACATGGATGGGACTGGAGGAGATTATGCTAAGTGAAATAAGTCAAGCAGAGAAAGTCAATTATCATATGGTTTCACTTATTTGTGGAACATAAGGAATAGCATGGAGGACATCAGGAGAAGGAAGGGGAAAATGGGGGGGGAACTGGAGGGAGAGATGAACCATGAGAGACTATGGACTCTGAGAAACAAACAGGGTTTTAGAGGGGAAGGGGGAAGGGGGATTGGTTAGCCCGGTGATGGGTATTAAGGAGGGCACGTACTGCATGGAGCACTGGGTGTTATATGAAAACAATGGATCGTGGATCACATCAAAAACCAATGATGTATTGTATGGTGACTAACATAACATAATAAAATTTAAAAAAAATAATAAAAAAAATAATAATAAGGGCATCTGGGTGGCTCAGTCAGTTAAGCATCCAACTCTTGGTTTTGGCTCAGGTCATGGGTGGTGGGAATGAGCCCCAAATCGGGCTCCGCACTCAGTGTGGAGTCAGCTTGTTCCTCTCCCTCTGCTCCTCCCCAGCTCACTTGCTCTCTCTCTCAAATAAGTAAATAAATAAAATCTTAAAAAAAAAACAAACAAAAAAAAACAGCAGGAAAGATGGCTTAAAAGAAATCCCAGAAATTACAAGGAATATCCAAGAAAATGAAAGCAAATGGGATCACACCGAAAAAAACCCACAGCCCAAAGGCACAGGAAAGCAGGACTGCAAGGTCCTCTATGCTTACAAACAGCAGGGATGATGAGGACTCCATTAAAAGCTATTAAGCCAGGGCGCCTGGGTGGCTCAGATGGTTAAGCGTCTGACTTTGGCTCAGGTCATGATCTCAGGGTCCTGGGATCGAGTCCCGCATCGGGCTCCCTGCTCCTTGGGAGCCTGCTTCTCCCTCTGCCTCTCTCTCTCTCTCTCATGAATAAATAAATTAAAAAAATCTTAAAAAAAAAAAAAAAGCTATTAAGCCAGTCCCCATTCCCCCCACACTTTCCTTCCCTCATGGCACAAGTCTGCCTTGTGCAGACCCCCAGATGGAATGGGGAGCCCTCACACCCCACCTGGCAGCACGGTTATATCCCTGTCAGAGGCAGGTGGGAGAATCTCAAATAGATAGTATTGCCAAATAATGGAGGAACACTATTACCAAAAAAGTAAGGCATCACATTCAAAGAGAATAAATATCACTCAAGGAAACAATGTTGATACACAAATAGACTTTAAAAAAAAAAAAAACTACCTCATTTTTCTCAGAAGGATAAAAGAAAACATCCCAGATTCATGAAACAAAAGCAAGCCCCTGAACAAAGTGAATTATCTAATCACTGAGTAGCAAATCCTCTTCCAGATTAAATAGTTTCCAATTCTTTGCTTTCATCAAAATTAAAAGAGGTCATAACGTAGTTGCCTTCTGATAGGATGCTGAAAATAATTTCTAACTGAAAATAATTTCTAATAATATTGACTTATGGAATTCTTAACATATAACTCAAAGAATGGAGGATATTGCCATAATAAGACTTCCATTCCCACATACTTAGCTATGTGAATAAAGTTTTCTGGCTATTACGTCTATTAAAACAATAGGAATGGGGCGCCTGGGTGGCTCAGTCAGTTGAGCATCCAACTCTTGATTTCAGCTCAGGTCATGATCTCGGGGTCATGGGTTTGAACCCCACGTCAGGCTCCGCGCTCAGAGAAGAGTCTGCTTGAGATTCTGTCTCCCTCTGCCCCCTCCTGTTTGCATGCACACTCTCTAAAATAAATAAATCTTTTTTAAACAAATAGCAATAGAAATTGCTAAATTCTCTCTCATCCCAGCAAAAAATAATGATCCACAGATTCATGATCTGAGAAAAATATAAATCCCCATCATTAAGAAAAACATTTCCAATCAAATTCAACTTTTATGGTTAGTTATGATTTACCAAAAATTATAATATATGTGATCAGTTGTATACTACTAGTAACTGTGATAATAACTTTTCTTCTGGACCAAATTAATACTTAAAGCCTATGGTTACAGGAACTTTTTTTTTTTTTAAGATATTTTAAAATTTTATTTTATTTGACAGAGAGATAGAGAGCACAGTAGACAGAGTGGCAGGCAGAGGGAGAGGGAGAAGCAGGCTCTCTGCTGGGCAAGGAGCCCGATGTGGGACTCGATTCCAGGACCCTGGGATCATGACCTGAGCCGAAGGCAGACGCTTAACTGACTGAGCCACCCAGGTGCCCCTACAGGAACTTTTTTAAATTAAAATTTAAGCTTATATACATATTTTGTTACAAAAACACATAACAATCAAGAAAAACCTTTCAACTATAAAATGTATTATACTAAGATAAACGTCCATGACAGACACAAAGAAGAAATAAGAGTTCAAGGAATCAAAAGAAGGATTTACATTTCCAATGATAAAGAACAGCTTGCTCATGCATTTTTAAAATAGATGATGATGATAATCAAAATGCTATATATTTTGAAGCATTTGGATACACTAAACAGAGTGGTGTAACTTATTTTTATGTGGCAAAAGTAAAACATTCTGAAAATGACATGCTTTACAACTACTACCTCTAGCCAAAGCTTTAAATATCATCAACCTCCAGACTGGTATCTCCAGCCCAGAACTCTCCTCTGAACTCCAGACTCTTACCTAGCTGCCCACTGCTCTTCTCCACTTGAGGATCTTCCCTGCTGTCACGTAACTCACACTTGACAACTCCCACAATTCCCTGAATTTCTTATATTCCCCTCAAAATCTACTCTTTCTAGAGCCTTCCCAATCTCAAATTAATGGCAATTCCTTCCTTTCAGTTGCTCATGCTAAAACCCTTGCGGCCATCCAGGACTCCTCGTTGGTGCTGTGAAAGCAGCAGTTTGGGTGGTATGGCAGGGGTGACTGCAGGATGGGGGGGGGGACCTCCAGACAGAACCAGACAGGACCTAGATCCACCTTTTTCAAAGAAGCAAGAAAAAAAAAGTAAATGAGATGGGCAGCCGGTTGAGACAGGATTTTCTTATTGAAGGGAAAAATTATGGCATGTTTGATGCTGATGAATGAGAGGAACTGCTGGTGCAGGAGACAGAAGAGACAACTGCTTGTAGCAGGGCCCTGAGTGAGAGCACAGCTCGCCCGGAACACCAGCAGTAAGAGCAGAGTAAAGGGCACAGGGGACGGTAGGTTAGGAGGAGATGCAGTGGGGGGATGCAGGGGGGGAACTGTGCAGAAGTTCTCTTCTGACTGAGTCTATTGATTCTTTGTTATAATTATACAAGTCTTTGGCTGAGAATATGAACAGGAGAGTTAAGTGCTGGAGGTTGGAATAGAAAGAAGATGTGAAAGAGTTGTCTGAGAAAGCGGAAAACTTTACAGTGCTCAGGTTCAAAGCTCAAGTTCTTCATACAGATGAAGTAAGGCTCGCATTTATATTTCCTGAAGACAGTACTTATATGTCTAATAATTTTGCCTTGAGTTAAATAAGTGAATCTTTAGTTTTGAAAAATAGCATCTGTAAGGCTAAATTAAGTATAAACTGTGCATCCGTGAAGACGGTATGGTTTCACCGAAAGAACACTGGGTTTAAAATCAGGAGATCTGGGTACAATTGTGGTCTGTCACTATTAAACAAATGATCAAATCCAATTCCCTGTGCTTTCTAATCCTTAATAGCCTCCCCTGGAAAATGGGATAGTATCTACCCCCCATGGTTATCATGAGGACTAATAATACTGGAGGCAGTATTGTGCCAACCGTATAGTGTTAAGTAAACGTTAACAACTATTATTATTCTCATTGTTATTAACTACAGATAGATCAGCTCTAGATTGATCAATCTGGAGACTATAGATTAACTGTAGCTTAATCACTAAACTTTAAAGTAACCTTGGGAGAACAGTGAAATTATTTTACTTTTGCCTTATATAAAAATCTAACTTAAGTGAATTAGTATACTATGTAATAACTGTGAGTCTAAGAAATAAGCAACTCACCAGAATAAAATAAAAGCCAAACAAGGAGGTCAGAAGAAAATAAAAGAGACTCAGATTCTACCATACATATAACACCTAACAGTCCATAAAAAAAAAAAAAAACCAAGCCGAGGAGAGAAGAATCAAAACAAACAAACAACATTATAACATAAAAACAATAGGTTTTATTTTTTGATTTTTATTTTTTTAAAGATTTATTTATTTTAGAGAGAGAAAGAAAAAAAAAAAGAGCGGGAGGGGCAGAGGGAGAGAGAGTCTCGAGCAGACTCTGAGCTGAGCATGGAGCCCGACCCCACCACCCTGAGATCATGACCCGAGCTGAAACCAAGAGTCAGACACGCAACCAACTGCACAATCCAGATGCCCCAACAATTAGGTTGTAGAGTAGGAAAGAGGGTCACTGTACATTACCGGGTAAGTCCTAATTCAAAAGATGCTACCCTCTCTTCTTTCACTGATTCCCCCAGAGGGACACCCATTTCATGAAATGAAAACTTTCTCAGCTAAACACCTACAGCACTGAAAACAACACAAGTTTTTTAAACTAATCATATGCTCTGAGAAATAAAGATATTCAAATTTATTGTTTTGTTAAATCTCTTCTCTCTGAAGTGACTTCAGAGTCCAACAGCTGGCAAACCAATTTGTCAAAGGTTAGTAGCAAGAAACTGAGAGGGCATGTGTGCTGTGAGGAAGACTGCCACAGTTAGTCACTTTGGGCAAAATGGGGGGATTCAGCATGATCGCAGCGCAAGGGCACCTTCTAGTGCAAAAAGTCAGGCGTGTTCCAACACCGCCCTCTGGTGGCCAATAAAGTTGGCTGCGATGCTCTGTGATAGAAGGCCCGGCCGCTGAACAAGAACTCACTTGGCAGTTACCTAGTTATCATCCTTTCTAGGACTTACTTTGGCCCTTTCTCCTGATCAATGTTTCTTATCTTGGGTGCCTCAAAGTCACCTGCAAGGGCTTGTTAAAACACAGACATACCCAGAGTTTCTGATTCCATGTGGGCCCAAGTGATAGGACACTGCTGGTCCAAGGACCACTCTTGGAGAACCACTGTCCTAAATGTCCTAAATGTCCTAAAACATTTAATAGAGGGCACCTGGGTGGCTCAGTGGTTAAGCATCTGCCTTCAGCTCGGGTTGTGATCCCGGGTCCTGGGATCGAGTCCCACATCTTGCTCCTTGCTCAGCGAGGAGTCAGCTTCTCCCTCTACCCCTCGCCCTCCCCACTCTCTCTTTCATTCTCTTTCTCTCTCAGATAAATAAATAAAATCTTTAAAAATAAATTTAATAGAAACAACTTCTTAGCTGTGAAAACCTCCTGGAATGCTGGGAAGAAGATATTCTCTCACTCCCACAAGTAGAACTAAGCACAGAGTTCAGAAAAATTAAGTGACTTGTTCACAAATTTGCCAATTATTTGTGTCTAAGCATCAACAATGTGCTAGATGCTCATTCAAACATCTACGACAATGTTTTGAATGAACAAAAGTCACAAAAGTATTACTGTTTTGTTATTCATATATGAGAAAGCTGTCTTTTGTTTCCCTGGCCTACAAAAGAGAGCCACATAGAGCTGATCTAGATAACATCTCCGAAGAAGAAAAAAAAATCAATACATATATCCAAAAAAGTATTTTGAGAACTGTTTCCCAAGGTGACAGGCATTTTAGAAGTAGTACGATACCAGTTTTATTTCAAGGTGTTTGGCTATTTAGACGTTTTATGGAGGCAATAAGAAAATAAAAATACTCATGGAAACAAAACTGAATAGGGGTAAAACGGAAAAGAGTATAGTGTATCCACAAAAAAGGCCTAAAAACAATGACAAATCCAGTAGTAACAAGGCTTGAAAAATCATTGTTTCCAGGTTTGGGGCAGGAACTGTACATGGGGGAGGGGGGAGCAACATTTCCTACTCTGTGTTAAGTATCATAAAGGCAGCCTGCTTGCTTACCCCTCTTTTTAAGTTGAGGGCAATTAGGGTGGGGGGCATGTGAGAATGAAAAGAAATAGAAACACCACTATCCAAAAAGTTCTATTACATGTAACCCATTCAACTGCCCTTTCTATCCTAGATGCAAGAAAGTTGATCAATTTCCACTGGCTGGCCTACCTGAGCCTGCTGCAAAATCACATCTAGAGCTCCAGTGATAATTTACTGAATCTCATCCAATAACAAAATCAAACTTAAAGTTGGATGTACATGAAATAATGAAGTAATGAAGTCTAAACATGAAATAATGAAGTCTAGGGCCCTTCCATCACTTCTGAAGAAGTATTCAGAAGAAAAAACATCTACTTAGAACGTTCTCCAGGCAAAACACAAACATGAAACCTATCCTTTGGGCAAAATCCACCAGAGTCTGATAATTTATAAAAATCAGACTCACAGTAGAGAAGCCCCCATTCACTGAGAGTGTACTCACTGCCCCAGATCTCTGTAAGACCAAATAAAGAAATTCTTTTCCTTTCTTCTTCAATGTCTCCAGCCACCTCTCCTAATCCCACTTATTCTTTGTTTTTTTTTTAAGATTTTATTTATTTTTTGACAGAGACACAGTGAGAGAGGGAACACAAGCAGGGGGAGTGGGAGAGGGAGAAGCAGGCTTCCCGCAGAGCAGGGAGCCTGATACAGGGCTCGATTCCAGATGACCTGAGCCGAAGGCAGACGCTTAACAACTGAGCCACCCAAGCGCCCCTCTCCCACTTATTCTTAACCAAACCTTCTACAAACAAGGTCGTATGAAAAAAATTAGAAACTTGTAATTTAGTTCTCCTGTAATTATAAATTTTATGTTATTCTTTTTGAACAGGTTAATAAGTAAATGCACGTGTACAAAACCCAACTGGTCCAAAGGGATAAACGGTAAAAATAAGGCTCCCTCCCATCCTACACTCCAGCCAGCTACTTCTTCCTGGAGTAATCACGGTTACCAATTTCTAGAGTAGTCTCCCTGAATTAATGAACTTTTAATTATAGTACTTAACTACAGGTTATTCACATATTAAAAATATTAGGAACAATGTAGTAATTTTTATAAGCAAAATAGTTTCTAAAAAAACTTTCCTCTTCTGGGGTTAAGTTAATGGTACACAAGTCACCCAAGATGAAGCATAAGAAAATCTACTGCTGCCACATCATTATCCTCACCCACCTAAGCTGAGTCCCAGGTGGTGGAAGCATTGCTAAAGGAAAACAGAAAATGAAATCCAAAGCAAGACATGGCCCTCCAGGAGACAGGGAGGTAAGCACTGGCTGTCCTGTGTCAGAGCATGTAAGGGAGAGATGTGCAGCGTAACACCAGCAGGTAAGAAGAATTCAACTAAAAAGTTTAATGATAGTTGCAGGAGAGTATAGGGTCCCTGGCATCCATGCAAGGGGAGTTCACATCACCTGCAGGTCTGCCTGTACAGATATTTACCAGATGCACATAAGACCGCAAGCTGAGTGGGAAAGTGTCCTTCTGCAGACTTGGGAGAAAGCCACCACTAGAGGAAAGGGGTGCGGCCCTGACCTCCCCAAACCACCCCACCCTTCTATTCTACACAAACAAAAGCTGAGCTGCTGGAGGTGCGGGGGGAGTGCCAAACCCTGTCAACCCCAGGTCCTGGGTAAAGACCCACTGCAGCTGGGGAAAGAGTGAAGAAAATATCCTCTTACCCTAGGGGAGGAGCAGTAAGTCCTACCCAGGATCCTGCAGGATACCATTAGAAGACCCTCCCACTGTAAGAGGGATATTACTGAGAAAGACTCAACCATGCACACAGGATTAAGCCTAAGCCAGGACCAAAAACCAAAGATGACAAAACTCCTGTCTACTTCCAGGCTAGCCCTTTCTGATAAGGGAGGGGCTAGCACATGGACAAACACCCTTCAAGGGCACAGGTGCACAGGGAGACCAAAAGCTAAGAGTGGAACAAGAACATTGAGAGAAACCTTTCAGCACCACACTCCCGGCTCGAAGCACAAGGAATAGAGGAATCTGAAGCCAGTACTGCACTGAAGACAATCATAGTAACAACAAAACTCAAACCTAACTCTGCCCTAGCCTAAACGGACTCAACCCTTGATATTAACTCTAGTGAAAAAAAAGACATGCCTACTTCCAGGCATAAATATTTTTTTTTATCTCAGTCACTACTGTTTTACATGTGAAGTCCAGCATTCACTCAAAAATTAAGAGACACATAAAAAGTGCCCCCCCCAAAAACAACCACTGTCAAGAGACAAAACAATCAGACTAAGAAATGACCCAGATGTTCAAATTTAGCAGACAAAAGACTTAAAATAATTATGAATATTGTTAAAGTCTATAGTGGAAAAGATCAAAATATGCATGAACAGATGGGGAACTTCAGCAGAGAGCCAGAAGAGACTATAAGAAAAGAGTCAAATAGAAATGCTAGAGATTAAAACCAGAAAAGCTACTAAAGAGTGCTGAGGGCTCCACATTAGATTCAACGAAACCCGGGGGGCGGGGGTGGGGGGGGTGGGGGGGGTGGGGGGTGGGAATCAGAGAACTTGAAAATAGGTCAAAAGAAAGTACCCAAATGAAACAGAAAACAAAGGGGGGGTAAGCATCCAAGAGCTGTGAAGCAATACCTAAAACTCTAATAAAAATGTCACTGGAATCCCAGGAGAAAAGATAAAGAATAAGGCAAAGAAATATTTTTAAAAGATAACAATCCAAAAATTTCCAAACTTCATAAACCACATCAAAGCTCAGATCAAGCTCAGAGAACCCCAAGCAGGACAAATACCAAGATACTACCTAAACACAACATATTCCAACTGCCAAAAACCGAAGATAAAGATAAAATTCTAAAGGCAGCCAGAGGGGCAAAAAGGAACAAAGATCAAGATTATAACAGACTTGGGGCGCCTGGGTGGCTCAGTCAGTTGAGCGTCTGCCTTCAGCTCAGTTCATGATCTCGGGGTCCTGAGATCGAGCCCACGTCGAGCTCCCTGCTCAGCGGGGAGTCTGCTTCTCCCTCTGCCCCTCACCCTGTTCATGCTCTCTCTCCCTCTCTAATAATTAAATAAAATCTTTAAAAAAAAAAAGATTATAACAGACTTCTCATCACAAACTATCCAAGTGGGAAGACTAATTTTCCTAAATGAAAGAAAAAAGTCACAAAGAATATACACCTTGGAGAGGTATCTTCCAAAACTGAATGCTTGTTTTTCATAACAAAGCTGAAATAATTCATTGCTAAAAGACCTGTGCTGTAAGAAATGTTAAAAGTAACAATGAATCATGGAACACTACATCAAAACCTAATAATGTACTGTATGGTGACTAACATAACATAATAAAATTAAATTAAATTAAAAAAAAGAAGAAGAAAAGAAAAATCCCCCCCCCCCAAAAATGTTAAAAGAATTATTTCAGGCATTAGAAGTATGGTACTAGATAGAAATCTGGATCTATACAAAGAAATAAAGAGTGCCCAAGATGGTCAAAATTAGGATAATTGTAAAAGGTTATTTCCCAAAATTTTAATCTAAAAGGTAACTGACAATCTAAAAAAAAAGAGTAACAATGTAGGTTATTAACATATGTAAAATTAGGTGTATGACAGTAAAACCAAAAATGAAAGAGGAATTGGACATTTACTGTTTAGCATGGAATCTTACACTATACATGAAGTGGTACAATATTACTGGACGGCAAACTGGAAGAAATTACACTGTAAACAGTAGGTCAAATATGAAACAATTTTAATTTAAAGACTTTATTCATTCATTTATTTAGAGAGAGAGCCAAGGTTGAGCAAGGGGAGCAAGGGGGGGGGCAAGGGGGGGAGTGGGGGAGGGAGAGAATCCCAAGCCGACTCCATGCCAAGTGCAGAGCCCCGCGTGGGCCTGATCCCAAGACCTTGAGATCATGATCCAAGTGGAAACCAAGAGTCAGATGCCCAACTGACTGAGCCACCCAGGCGCCCCAAATATAAAATAAATTTTAAAAGAAATATACATAATAAGCCAATATTGAAGTTAAAAACAAAATCATAAAAAATATTGAATTAATCCAATATTTCTGTTTTTTTTACAGAAAGAAAAACAATAAAGAACAGACTGAAGAAATAGAAAGCAACTAGCAAAATGACAGATTTAAATCCAACCATATCAATAATCACATTAAATACAGTCTAAAATACCAATGAAAAGACAGATCTTCAGACTGGACACAAAAGCAAGACCCATATATTCTGTCTACAAGAAACCCACTTTTATTAAATATTAATAAAGAAATGCACTGAAAGTAAAAGGATACAGACAGGTAAAACCATGTCAACATTAAACAAAAGGAAGCTCCAGTAGCTCTATTAGTACGACAAAAATGAGACTTCAGAACAAACAATATTACCAAAAATAATGAGATACTACATAACGATAAGAGGGTCAATTCATGAAGAAGATGTAACAATCATGGGTGAAGGGGATTAAGAGTACACTTATCTTGATGGGCCCTGAGTAATATATGGAAGTGCTGAATCACCATATTGTACACCTGAAACTAATATAACCCTGTATGTCAACTACAGATCTTCAAAATACATGAAATAAAAATTGGTGGAATAGAAAGGAGAAAGAAACAAATCAACAAAACTCTGTGGAGACCTCAACATCTCTCCCTCTCAGAAATCATTACAAGTAGATACAAAGTCAGTAAGGATACAGAAAACCTCAACAACATTATCAACCAAGTAGACTCAATTGACATAAAAAGAGTACTCCACACAGTAACAGCATCATATTATTTCAAGTGCTCACAGAACACTGACCATGACAGGCCCTATTCTGGACCATACAATAAAACATGACAAACTGAAATGAACTGAAATTTCAAAGGATGTCTTCAACACACCAAAATCTATGGGATGCATATGAAACCATGATTAGAGGGAAATTTGTAACATTTTAAATGGTTGCCAAAGGTGGGAGGTGGAGGGTTGGCAAAATGGGTGAAGGCAGACAAAAGGGACAAATTTCCAGTTATAAAATAAGTCAGTCCTGGGGATGAAATGTACAGCATGGCGACTACAGTTAATAACATTGTACTGTATACTTGAAAGTTGCTGAGAGTCGATCTTAAAAGTTCTCATCACGGGCGCCTGGGTGGCTCAGTTGGTTAAGCGACTGCCTTCGGCTCAGGTCATGATCCTGGAGTTCCGGGATCGAGTCCCGCATCGGGCTCCCTGCTTGGCGGGGAGTCTGCTTCTCCCTCTGACCTTCCCCCCTCTCATGTGCTCTCTCTCTCTCTCACTCTCTCAAATAAATGAATAAATGAAATCTTAAAAAAAAAAAAAAAAAGTTCTCATCACAAGGAAAAAAAATTTGTAACTATGTGTGGTAACAGAAGTTAATTAGACTTATTGTGGTGGTTATCTCACAAGATACAAAATAGGAAGTCATTATGTTGTACACCTTAAACTAATACAGTATTTTGCATCAATTATGAAAAGAAGAAATGTTTCAAATCAATGATCTAAACTGCCACCTTAAAAAAAAACAGAAAATGACCAAATCAACCCAAAGCAAGCAGAAGGAAGGAAATATTAAAGATATGAGCAGAAATTGAAAGTAGAAAAACAGGGGGAAAAAATCTGTGAAACCAAAAGCTGGATCTTTAAAAACATCAGTAATCGATAAAACTCTATCCAGACTCATCAAGAAAAAAGAGAGGACACAAATTACCAATATAATGAATGAAAGACGGGGCATAAAATATATCCTACTGACATTAAAAGAATCAGGTAATAGTACAACTTTATCTCCATCAATTTGACAACTTAGAGGAAATGTGCCAATTCCCTGAAAGATAAAAACTACTAAAGCTCACTTGAGAAGAAATAGATAACCTGAATAGTTCTATATCTCTTAAAGAATTGAATTCCTAAAAAAAAAGAACCTGACCAAGAAAATTCCAGGGCCAGATGGCTTCACTGACCAAGTCTATCCAACATTAAAGACAAAAACATCAATTCTACACAAACTATGCTAGAAAACAGAACAGGAAGGAACATTTCCCAACTCATTTTATGATGCTGCACGACCTCAATTCTAAAACCAGACAAAGGCGTCATAAGAAAACTACAGACCAATATCCCACATGAACATAAATGCAAAAATCCTCAACCAAATAGTAGCAAATCTGATCCAGCAACATATAAAAGCAGCAAACCTCTTTTAAAGATTTAATCCAGATGGGTATTAAAGAGGGCACATATTGAATGCAGCACTGGGTGTTATGCACAAACAATGAATCATGGAACACTACATCAAAAACTAATGATGTAATGTATGGTGATTAACATAATAAAATAAAATTAAAAAAAAAAAAGGTTTAATCCTGACCTACAATTACTCCTAAAGACAACAAGTGGTATCTGGTTCCATTCCAAATTCAGTATTGATGTAAACACAGAATTTTATATATCCGACTTTTTACAAAGCTACTTTCAAAGTAAAGGCATAGCAGACAGTTTAATCTAGGAAATTAGGCAGATTATACAGTAGTTGAGACTTTACAGAAGAAACCTTTAGATTAAAAGTAATCTACAGTTTCATGAACACACACTCAACTAAAGGGTAATGAATGAACCTACATCTTTGGTTTCTAACAGAAATTTAGATGAAGAGAAAGTGACTAGCCTATACTAAAAAAACTCAGCTCAGTTTCCTCAAGGTTTCTAAGATTATGACCCAAAGCATAATCCCTAATCTGCTTTCTCAGCAGCTTGGTTTAACTACTTACCTTCAACCTGGCTAGTATCTGAGCATGGTTTCTTCTTTGACTCCGAATTCCCGGTTTTCTCATCAACATCCAGGAGAGGAATATAGTCTGTTTTTCCAACAGTTTCTCCCACAACATCATCAAAGGCCTCTGCCTCCAGCGTGGCAATAAAGTCCCGTTTTATCTCTTCCTCAATTTCTGGAGGTGGCTCTGTTAATGCATCTGCAAGACTGAGGTCAGCCATTTTGCACCACTGCAACTGCCTGGTTAAGGGGGAAAAAAGTTGCGTAAGATGAGCACTGTGCAAAGGGAAACACATCCCTAGAAACTCTTCTCAGGTGTTCTAAACAAAAAAAGAAATAAAATCTAAAACTTGAGGGCTCGAAGAGGTTCCCTCATTTCCCAGATTAGAAATGAAAGCTGAGTTAACAGTCTTACCCGAAGTAAACACTCTCTCACATCTCTCGGAAGTAAACAGAGCAAGAGCCATTTCGTCCTTTTCATTAATAAAAAAATTTAAAAGTATAAAAAAAATCAATTTATCCAAAGTTACAGGCAATAAGACTCAAATCAGGTCTTTTGATTTCAAGTCTTATAAACTTTTCAACTATCTCATCTATCTTCGTTTCCAAATCATGTCCCAGAATAATTCTTAAAAGAATATACAAAAGGAGGGGCGCCTGGGTGGCTCAGATGGTTAAGCATCTGCCTTCGGCTCAGGTCATGATCCCAGGGTCCTGGGATCGAGCCCCCATCGGGCTCCCTGCTCCGTGGGAAGCCTGCTTCTCCCTCTCCCACTCCCCCTCTGCTTGTGTTCCCTCTCTCGCTGTGTCTCTGTCAAATATATAAATAAATTAAAAAAAAAAAAAGAATATACAGATTACATTATATTCCCATTAAAAAAACGGTTACATTGAAGGAAGTCACCTCTCCTGACGAAAGATTTATTTTGTTGATGTTAAATACTGCTTCTGCACGAATTTCTTGTGGATAGCTCCGTTAACCAAACTATACCTAGCCCTGGTGGCATGAAAAATACAGACATGTTCCCTGATTAGCTAGGGGTGGCAGCCCCTCTGTGTGGTCATGTACATCACCATCTTTTCAGAACATCAGGCTCTCAATTTTTAAATATGACCTGAAGTTAAGAAGTATAATCTACTACAGGCAAAACTGCAGGTGACTGGCCCAGAAAATACAGAAATAGTGTAGCAAAAATGCCAAAAGGCCTGAAATAAATTGAGCTCCCGATACATACATAGCACACTGGGAAATAAAAAAAAGTGTTCCAAGTACTATCTCTGCTTTCAAAAGGTCTAATTTAATAGAGACTCCAAGAGACTCATAAAGATAAGTGAACATATGAGCTTTCTTGAGCAGGCAAAGGTAAATCAAATAGAAATCCTTAGCTGCCTAAGGGCGCCTGGCTGGCTCAGTAAGTTGAGCGTCCCACTCTTGATTTTGCCTCAGGTTGTGATCTCAAGGTCCTGGGATGGAGCCCCGCATTGGGTCAGCCTGGGGATTTTCTCTCTCTCCCTCTGCACCCAACCCCCTTGCTTGCACAGCAGTGCAAACGTGCACACGCTCTCTCTCTCATGAATAAATAAATCTTAAAAAAAAGAACGAAAGAAATCCTTAGCTGCATAGTATGATAGCTACTGCTTCTGTCTGCCTGGAAATTTATTCTTATCTCCCCCCATATTCACCAACAGCCACCCCAGTGGAGTTGGGCACATGACCAGGAAGAGGATGGATGGAAAAGGAGTATTTCATAACTATATCCTGGATGGAAGACCCACCAAGTGGCTGCTGTTCAGTTGTCCTGCTGTCTTCTTTCTCAAGTCTAAGGGAGCAACCTTCTCATCTTTCTTCTGCCTAATTTAGTCAATCTATTGCTTGCAACCAAAGAATCTCAACTAATACACAGTCTTTCCTCAACCCAAATTTTTAAAAGCCAAAATTTACTATGATTCTGAGCCATTTTTAAAGGCTGTCCTTTAAAACTGTCCACCACTGTCTACCTCTCTCCAGCGAAATTTACTAAGGAAAGAGAAATACACACCAAAGAGTATAGTCGTTCTATCTTCAACTTTGTCTCCACACACAAGTTCCTATCATAGTCATCAGCAGCACACATCTAACCCATTTACAACACATGAATATGGATGGGCACTCCTATTCTATATGCCTCCCAGGCTACTTTACATGTAAAGTATGATTTTCTCCAGATCCTGCCTGGAAAAGTGCTGAAAAATGACTCATTAAAGAACTTTTTAAAAGCCTGACAAATTTAATGTCAATAAGTTCCATAAAAAGTAACTGCTTTTCCCTTTTTTATGATAACTATCATTACCAGTTAGCATTTGAAACCTATTATGAACCAAAAATAATAAAGGATGTCTATAATTAGACAGTTTCAAGGTCAAAGAGCACTTGAAAGGACATCTGTACCATCCTTAACAATAGCTCTATTTTTTCCATAATACATACCTAGGACACCTTTTTCATGCAATCCACTCAAACTTCTTAATTTAGGACACAGGTAAAAATACAGACAAAACCAACAATATCTTTTCAATCTCATTTATCTGAGTGCATATTCTCAAAGGGCAGCTCTTTACCCACTGTAATCTTTCCCTCTTCACCCCCACCCCAACTTCCCAAACCACTTCCTGAGCTGACATTCGGTTCATGGAATATGAATAGCAGCTTAAATTCAGCCTAAGAAGGTAAAACTAATAGAAAATTAGACAGCTGGAAAGCAGGAAGGTCATTTGGCTCTGAGTGCATCTAGCCAACTACCCAGCATCTGTATCAACACAGCTTAGATATTCCTTTCTTGTCACTACATATAAATAGAAATATGATTTACACACAACACACACACACACACACACACACACACACAATTTACTTTCTGGCTTTTTATCCAGAAAGCCCCAGTTTTCAATAAATTGAAGAGATGACTCAATTTTATAGTTATTCTACTCTAAAATATATACAAGTATAATAAATTCGGTAAGTGGGGGCGCCTGGGTGGCTCAGTTGGTTAAGCGACTGCCTTCAGCTCAGGTCATGGTCCCAGGGTCCTGGGATAGAGCCCCGCATCGGGCTCCCTGCTTGGCGGGAAGCCTGCTTCTCCCTCTCCCACCCCCCTGCTTGTGTTCCCTCTCGCTGTGTCTCTCTCTGTCAAATAAATAAATAGGGGCGCCTGGGTGGCTCAGTCGTTAAGCGTCTGCCTTCGGCTCAGGTCACGATCCCAGGGTCCTGGGATCGAGCCCCGCATCGGGCTCCCTGCTCGGCGGGAAGCCTGCTTCTCCCTCTCCCCTCCCCCTGCTTGTGTTCCCTCTCTCACTCTGTCTCTCTCTGTCAAATAAATAAATAAAATCTTAAAAAATAATAATAAATAAATAAATAAATAAATAAAAATCTAAAAAAAATAAAATAAAGTTAAAAAAATAAATTCGGTAAGTGTTCTACAGGTTTGTTAAACTGGTTCTGCAAGTGTTTCAGAATTGATTTTAATGAATTCATGGGTGAATTTCATCCCACACTTACAGAACCATTCAAGGTCACTTAATATTCAGTTATGCCTTAAAATGTTGAGTTATGTAATTTATGGACAAAAGGGTATGACGCAATGTTATTCTCAAATCTGGATATTCAAGAAGATCCAAAAATGTACCCTTGTGAATGAGGACTAACTACTAAAAAGAAATGATTTCTTCTTGACTATTTCTACTATTCCTTTCTTATTTGTATAAAGTTTTGCCTTTAAAAGGATTTGTTACTAGGAGGCAAAAAAGAAAGCTGGGTACAGAAGTTTCTATGCCTCACTGAGGCACCAGTTTAATCTAAAAAGCTTTCAGTGAGTCACCTTCAGGGGCTGAGTTCCCTCATCTGTAAAATGAGAGTGGTATGTTAAATGATGCCTAAGGTTGATTATTCTATAAGATGCTTATAATTTAGATTCATCACTTAAGTTAGAAATAAACAAATTGCACATAGATCCTCAATGCGCCATGTGTGACTTTTCTATGTCAAGTACTCCCAATTATAACTGGGTTCAGGCTTATTAAAAGGCAAAAGCTTTTTGGCAAAGGGAGAGACTAAAAACAAACTCATCACTGCACAGTGCCCTGCTTGAGCATATCTGACTGGAGCTTAAGAAACTCCACCCAGTTCTGGCTAACATCAAAGGAGACTTGACACCACTCTGCCAGAAAATAAGCCCCGTATTATTTAACCAGGGACCAAGAGAACACACAGTTTTCAAGCATAGCGCTTTGAACATCTGATATTTCATTCTGACTACATGCCTGAAGTGAAACTATCTGGTGAGAAGAGTTTTGAAAATATGTGAACGAAGACAAGAAGAAATGACACGACAAGATGATGAAGCACAGAACAGAATTTTGGTCTCTTAACTACCCTCTATTAATAGCCATGTACTCATCCAGAGTAAATAAGAAGATATGATGAGGTCCCAAAGCATCTCCTCTGTTGTATGGTTTACTTTAGATTACAAACTCTGGAATTAGTTACTGAACTATTTTCTAGGTCTATAGAGATTAGTGTTCATATCTAATTTAAATACACAGAAGTATGGGCAACTTTTTAAGGTCCCAATATTCCTCTTGTGAATCTTAGGTCAGTCTTACCTATAGTCAATCACTCACTCCAGATCTGTGCTCATTCTGTCTGATGAGACATTACCATTAGCGATCTAGTCTGCAAATGGCCTGTTGCTGCCTTTTGTCCTCCGCATCTACTTCCGTCCCCCTGGCCCCTCCGCCCTCCCAAAGGTGCTGCTTCGAAGCTAAAGTGGAGCAAGGAAACTCATGATGAAAAAGAAGAACAGAAGCCTAATTCCCCCCAACATACTAAAACACTTTTCACAACCACAGTCATATTTTCATTTCACTCCGTCACATTAGCCAAATCTGTACCGAGATTCATTTGCGGTAGCCAGCATGCTCTTTTTAACAGTGTAGAATCCTTTTTCACAATTCCAAAGGGAGTAAGGGGACTTACATACCAGAAGGTCCATCTTTCCACCTTAGTGTGAATTTATTTCTTATCAAGTTAACTTTCCTCTTAATCCCAGAGATCAAGTCCGTGCAAAGTATGCGAGCTTTTTGGTTTTAGTGTGAAAAGGAAGAATACTAATTTAGCAACATGGAACATTTCAGAGAACAAAGCAGATTTGGATAAGGTATCAAAGTAGGGAGAGGGTATGTGGTCCCAGAGGCCCCAGGAGGTCAAAGAAAGGGAGGTAATACAATGCCAAAGGCAAGCTCTTTTCAAATATTACCTCCTGTCAGTTTTCAAAACTTTCTTCACAGTCACCTGGACGAGGTGAGAAACAAAATTATCATTTATAACACTGCTTATCTAAGGGAAATGCTTCTGAGTTCCAAATAACCAACTTAGTAAATAAACATTTAATAATAATTCTTAAAGGCAGAAGACTGCTCATAATGCTCACTTGAATTTTCTCGATGATTGATATTCTGTCAGTTCTGGGGGGGAATGGGGGTAGAGGGTGAATTATGGACAAGATACAGAACTAAAAAGATACGCGGGGCTAATATTTTCTTCTATACTTTTTTTTTTTGAATGACTGAGGTAAACACCAGAGAATCCTGAGGCCAACACTGAGCTGCTATCCCAGGACATCAGTGAGAGTGCTGTGACCAAAATGAAGTGCTTGTTCCTCAGGCTTGGAAGAAACCCAGCATCCCAGCCAGTTCCAGAAGCCATTTATAATCTGACATGGTGGCGGTATAGCCCGCATCATGAAGATTTCATATTCAACATGAGATTTTTTTAAGTTTGCCTAGCAAACTTTCAGTTACTAAATGGGGACTCTATTCCTCAGATTAGTTTTAATGAAGTCCTTTCAGAGGTCTGTTACATAGCAAGCTGACCCTTATTTGTCTGGTATCTGTGTTCTGCTTTTAATTTATTTAACTAGAAAACTAGTTTGATTTATACTTTCAATCAGAACGGTATTTCATTCAAAGTAAAACGAAATCTTTATTAAGGACCTGTATGGGAATCAGCTAAGATCTTACACAGGTCACAGGCACATGTGATCCCTGAGGCTAATCTGAATTTCTCCTGCTCCTCCCCAGAACCAGAATGGCAAAGGCACAGCTCAGCAACATCTTGACTATCCTAGCAATAAACCCCAAACCCCTGCAGAATATATTAAGTTTCCACCCCCAGGTACCTCCCTACACACTTCACGGACAACAGCTGTACTATTATGAACTGATGGTATTTGCAGGCTCCACAGGGTTCTGTTCAGAACCACCATTTGTCCCATTCATCATAGGATCAGCAACAGGAGAAAGCCCTGATTACTAGAATAGCTGAAGCCACTGCCCAGTGACATTCCTATATGGAAGAGCACATGGATTTTACTTCCATGTAGTCCCCAAAACAAAGAGTTCCTTTTCCCACTGCTATTTTAGGGAGCCCTGTCCTCAAAACATAAAAAAACACTGCATACACATGCACACACATATTCACATACATAAAACCTTGCAGCACAAGCCTGAAAGCCCAGCTTGCTTACTTACAGGAGCTATCCAGGCAGTTTGTGTTCAGTCCTGATCGAACGCATTTTGGACCTCTAAACAGGCACCTGCCCACCACATTTCTGTCCCAGTGAATTGAAAGCTATTTCTCCAAGAAGAATCACCTACACTAGCTACCTCCCACTGTTAGCCATGTGATCCACTCAGCATCGTGTCCGCTGAAGTCTGGTAACGTGAGCCAAAACAAGAGATGACAATGACACAGCACTTACATTTCTGCTATCACCATCCTTAAGAGCGACTCTTCAATTTTATTCCAATTAAAAAAAGAAAATGAGTGAATCTTAAGGGGCGCCTGGGTGGCTCAGATGGTTAAGCGTCTGCCTTTGGCTCAGGTTATGACCCTGGGGTCCTGGGACCGAGCCCTGCATCGGGCTCCCTGCTCAGCAGGGAGCTTGCTTCTCCCGCTCCTACTCCTGCTCCCCGCCCCCCGCTTGTGCTCTCTCGCTCTCTCTGTCAAATAAATAAAATCTTTAAAAAAAAAAAAAAAAAAGTGAATCTTAAGATGATTCTCAATACCTAATGCCCCCAAATTGTGGGGAAAAAAAGTTTTTTAAAATGTTACTCTTCATCCCACTTATTCTTCCTCAGTCTAATTAAGACCCAAACACGTTCAGAGTTTCCCTACACCTATCCAAAAATTATTTCTAAACACTTAAGACCTCTAAAGGCTTTTATGAAAACACCAGTTCAAATAATCTAGGCTCCAATTCCCTCACTTTAACAGTGGACAAAAAAAGGAACCAGAAGAAACAAGTCACTTATAAATGAAGGTAGACTGAGGATCAGGCTAAGGGGAGACCCAGCAAACACCAGAAACACAAGCAGGGTATGACAGAATTGATAAAATCTTGGAATCTTATAGTTTCTGTTTTATCTGACACAATGACATCCCTATACTTTCAAATCTATTTTTTTGCCTTACCTTTTCTTCTTAAAGTATAAAAGCAATTGGGAGAAGTCCTAAACATCAGGGAAAAAAATCTCAGCTGATTTAAAAGGACCCCAATCCCTATTAGGAAAAAAACACTCCAAACTCCTTTGTGTGATATCCAGGTCACATAATCCTACAGGGCCCTGCCCTAGGACCTACCACAGCCATCAGTGGTTTGCATGGAGGCTCTCCCTGTACTTTAGTCAACACGGGACCAGCTGCCATTTTATAAGCCTATCACTGACATTATCGCCACATGCCCTTGTTCATACTGCTCTCCACACAACAAATCCTCGTCACTCCTTTCTCACTTGTCAGAGTCTTGAAATCAACTATCATCAACTATCAGCTTTTCTGTGATTCCATTCTGAGATCTGTTCTCCCAGCACCATTGAGAACTAACACCTCATCTGTATTTCTATTGAAACAGTACAGTCTGATATGTACTGTAGTTAGCTGTATATACCAGAGGTTCCTATAACTGCTAGATCCCACAGGGGAAGGACCATGTCTAAGCAATGTGTGTATCTTCTCTTGGTGGATTACTTTACACAGGAGATGGGCTAAAACAACAAAAACCAACAAATCAAAGGGGCTGGCTAACAGAATTCTAAGATGGTATGACTGAATTAATAAAAGTGGGAACACCTGGGTGGCTCCATCGCTTAAGCGTCTGCCTTCAGCTTAGGTCGTGATCCCAGGGTCCTGGGATCAAGTCCCGAGTTGGGCTCCTTGCTCAGAGGCAAGCCTGATTCTCCCTCTGCCTGCCGCTCCCCGTGCTTGTACATGCATGTGCTCGCTCGCTCTCACAAATAAATAAATAAAATCTTTAAAAAAAAAAAAAAAAAAAGGGTAGGTCTAGAGTTGTCTGAGTGGCTCAGTCAGTTAAGCATCGACTCTTGATCTCAGCTTAGGTCTAGATCTTAGGGTCGTGAGTTCAAGCCCCGCAACGGGCTCCACACTGGGCATGGAGCCTGCTTTAAAAAAAAAAAAAAAAAAAAGTAGGTCTAATTTGAAATTAATCAGAGGTGCTAAAACTACAAAAAATTCTTCAGAACTGGAAAAAGAATAAACATATTCAAGGTTGAAGGGTCACCATTTATTAACATATTCACCTCATTTCTTCTTCCCAAACATAGCTTTGTGCCACAGCAATCATGCTGTCTGCAATCATGAAAAGAAAGCCAACAAGGAGTAACCATACAAGCCAGCTCTCCATGCTGGTCATCTTATCATTATTAGGCAGGGCAATAAAAATAGCTCTCTGCTTTTAGAAAAGCACAACAGCATGATGCAATATGGCAGAAACAAATAGCATTTTGTTGAAGGGATAAGCTACCACCATCATGTTAACATCACTGTATAAATATTAAAACTTTTGTAGTTATTAAAATGTGAAATCTCCATAGTATCAGCTCACATATTTCTGTCAAGTAGTAGTAAATATACTATGTAATTTTTAAGGTTACCTGGTGTTGGGGAAATTGGGTAAAGGGAAAAAGTATTCACACTTGATCACCTCCTAGCTTTTGAGAACTATTAAGAAAAACCTCTCCATCAAGCCAACTGAAATTTCTCCCTTAAGCTCAGAGTCAGAGTGTGCTCTATTTTATTGTTTAAGATGTCAGTGAAAGTGAAGGAAAATGAAAGACTGAATTAAGAGGAGAATGAGGATCTGTGCTGACAATTCTGTAATTATTTATCATAGACACACACAATGTGTGTCTCCTCCAGAATCCCACTGGACTCTGAGTTCCTAGATGGCAAGGACACATCTTTTTCACCTTTTATCCTAGGCATCTAGTACAGTAGTGACACCTGGTAGGATCTCAACTGCACATTCATCCTGCTGGGTGTCTTCTATTCTATATCATGACACAGCCTTCTCTCGCTGGAGTTGACATCTGCCTAGCTGTTAGGATCCTCCTAGCTCTTCCACTGTGGGTCCTGGGCACAGAATCAGCATTGGGGTACAGTAGCCCTGCTCTTCTGAGCAGAAAAGAGGAAGGCATAAACTCTATAGGAGTAGTTAGCAGGCATTTTGTAAAAAGATCTTAGTGGTGGTAGTAAATGACTTGCCTTTAACATAAAAGTGCCTTATAGATGCTTTCAGATGGGGGGAAGGGGTTAAAAAAAAAGGCCTAGAAGTTAAAAATAATAAGTGAAAACTGAACACGCAAAGTGAAAAGTCAAAGGAATCTTTCATGTTAATAATTAACATAACTTTAAACATTTTACCTGAAATAGAAGTAAAGATCTGAGTTAAAAGTGAAATGCCACTGGATCAGAATCATTCAGGAATAGAGTTGGGCAATTTCAGTTTTTAAGTGTTGATTCTGAAGGGCACCCACAATTGAGAGCTACTGAATTAATCAACAATCTACTTAAAGATAAAGTTCACTGAAATGAAACATAAGACAGAATTTGTAAATCTTAACACTAGAAAGAGATCAAATTCTCCCTTTTTGAGAAGGTAGGTACTTTAGATAAGAGTTTATTAGAAGTAGAGCCTGACAGGGATTCTTACACAAGTGATTTACTGAGGTAGTGCCTTCAGGAGAAACCTGGGAGGGAGGGAAGAGAAGCAAAACTATGGTTTCAGCTAAAGGTTAGCCTATGCCTCCTGTCTGGGAAGCCATGAAGCACAACCACACCACAGAGCCAGTCCCACCATGAGGTAAGGGAGCCAGGTTTTTGTAACCCTCATGAGGCAGTCGCTGGCTGAGAGCCATGTGAAGGGAAGGGACATAATTTCCCAGACTTCTCTAGGAGAGATGGCTCCTACATGCTACGGCCCTTGCTAACACTCACAGCAGCTGGTGTGTGTGTGTGTGTGTGTGTGTGTGTGTGTGTGTGTGTGTGACTCTAAGCAAAAAACCATTAGTAGTAATAAAGTGACAAGTTCAACTCACTATGATCTACCAATATTAAATATTAATCTTGTATGTACCAGACAACAGCTATTTAAAAAACATAAAACTTCACCCAAAACAAAAACACTAATTCAAAAAGGCATATACACCCCCATGTTTACTATAGCATTATTTATAACAGCAAAGATATGGAAGCAATCCAAGTGTCCAACAACAGATGAATGGATAAAGAAGATGTGATACATACACTTACACACATGCATGCACACACACACAAAATTTAGTATTACTCAGCCATAAAAAAGGATGAGCTCTTGCCATTTGCAACAACATGGATGGACCTAGAGGGTATTAGGTTAAGTGAAATAAGTCAGAGAAAGACAAATACTGTATGATTTCACTTATATGTGGAATCTAAAAACCAACCAAACAAACAAACAAACAAAAAGCAGAAAGAGACCTATAAATACAGAGAACAAACTGACGGTTGCCAGAGGAGAGGGAGATAGCGGGGATAGAGATACTTGTTAGGTACATACAAGATTAATATTTAATATTGGTAAATGGGCAAAATGGGTGAAGAGAAGTGGGCTTCCAGGCTTCCAGGCTGGAATACAGGCTTCCAGATATGATATGAATAAGTCATGGGAATAAAAGGCACAGCACAGGGAATACAGTCAGTAATGTAACAGCACTGTATGGTGACAGATAGTAACTACACTTGTGGTGAGCACAGCATAACATAAAAACTGGACCAATCACTAAGTTGTACAGCCAAAACTAATGTGACGTTGTGTTATCAACTATACTTCAATAAAAATAAAACAAAAACATAAAACTGACGTTAATGAGGAGAAACAGATGGGTCCTCCCTCATAGGGGGATATTGTAATACACCTCTCTCAGTAATTGACACATCATGTAGACAAAAATCAGGAAGTATATACAAGCTCTGAACAACTCAATATACAAGTTTCAAGCTAATGGACTACAGAGTATACTGGAGAAGACGCTTTTCTGGCACACAGGGGACATTCCATTTGTAAAATAAATGTATACTAGGACATAAAACAAATCTCAAATTTTAAAAATCATCATTGTAAGAGAACAAACTGATGGTTACCAGAGGGGAGGTGAGTGGAGGGATGGGTGAAATGGGTGATGGGGATTAAGGAGTGCACTTGTTGTGATGAGCACCAGGTGTTGCATGTAAGTGTTGAATCACTCTATTGCACACTTGAAACTAATATCACACTGTGTTAACTAACCGGAATTTAAATAAAAACTTTATAAAAAATCATTATTGTACAATATACATTTAGGAAACATCATAAATAAATTAGAGATAAAACCCTGAATTTTTCAAAAATTTATTAGGAAATTCTAAAACACATTGCAAATAACTCATGAGTTAAATCATAATAGAAATGGAAAAATAGGGCGCCTGGGTGGCTCAGTTGGTTAAGCGACTGCCTTCAGCTCAGGTCATGATCCCAGGGTCCTGGGATCAAGTCCCACACCAGGCTCCCGGCTCAGCGGGGAGCCTGCTTCTCCCTCTGACCCTCTCCCCTCTCATGCTGTTTCTCTCTCGCTTGCTCTCTAGTAAAAAGATAAAATATTTTTTTAAAAAGTTAAAAAAAAAAGAAATGAAAAAATACTCAGAACTGAGTAATAACAAAAATACTACATACCAAAGCTTGTGGAATATACTAAAAGAGAGAATTTGAGGAAGTCACCAGCCTTAAGTGCTTTTATTAGAAAAAGGATATAAATAAATTAGTTAAGATCCATCTTAAAGAGTTAGATAAAAATAAATCTGAAGAAAACCAAAGGAAGGAAATAAAATCTTGAACAAAAATAAGGCACAAAGAAAGAAAAGAGAAGATTAACAAAGCAAAAGTCCTCTTTGAGGAGTAATAAAGTTAATAAACCTTTGGTAAGACTGACCAAAAAAGAAGAGAGGGCATAAATGAACAATTTTAGGAAGGAAAAGAATAATGCTACAAATGTGGCAGAGGAAAAAAAGAGATTATCAACAACTATGCCAACAAATATGAAAATCAGATGAAAAAGACCAGTTCCGGGGTGCCTGGCTGGCTCAGTCCGTGGAGCACAGGACTCTTGATCTCGGGATTGTGAGTTTGAGCCCCTCACTGGGTGGAAAGATTACTAAAAAAAAATAAACTTTAAAAAAAGACCAGTTCCTAAAAGAGCATATTACAATAACTGATCCAAAAATATTATACAAAAGGGCGCCTGGGTGGCTCAGTTGGTTAAGCGACTGCCTTCGGCTCAGGTCATGATCCTGGAGTCCCTGGATCGAGTCCCGCATCGGGCTCCCTGCTCGGCAGGGTGTCTGCTTCTCCCTCTGACCCTCCCCCCTCTCATGCTCTCTCTCTCATTCTCTCTCTCTCTCAAATAAATAAATAAAATCTTTAAAAAAAAAAAAAAAAAAAAAAAACAAAAATATTATACAAAAAACCTAAATAGTCCCGAATCAATTTGAAACAGTATTTTTAAGTCTTACACACACACATACACCAAGGATTTTATAGTTCTACCAAATATTCAAGGTGTAGATAACTCCAATCTAACACAAACTCTAGAAAATAGAAGAATTCTCACCAAATCATTTTATGAGATTAACCGAGGTATAATGTACTGATTAGAGGCCCACATTCCAGCCAGACTGCCTAAGTTTCAAAGTTGGGTTCTACCACTTAGTATCTATGTGACCCTGAGCAAGTTTCTTCACCTTTTTGCTTCAGTTTCCTCAAATGTTAGTTGGGAATAATAGTGTTACCTACTTTCTGGATCTGTTAATATATAAAATAGGGTGTGGAACATTTATATGTTTTATATATTTGCTATTGATTATATGATTATTGATAATATATACCTGCTACCAAGCCCAGACAAGAAGAACCCAATAATGGAAAATTATAAGCCAAAATAAACTTACAAACTTAGATCAGGGGTCAGCAAACATTTTCTGTACAGAGCCAGAGAGTAAACTGCTTAAACTCTGTGGCCCATATACTTTGTCACAAATACAAGCAGTCCTTGCTTTGCATGGTTCTAATACGCACAAATTTCAGTTACCATGGTTTAGTTAAGTAACACCAGTCCCCCAACAACATGGTTCAGTTACCATGGTATATTAACTGTGAGTAATCGCATAAAATACAAACTTGCTGTTAGCTCTTCAGTCTACAAACCACTATGTAAATAACAGGTGTGCATGGAGATCAACGACCTATTACATCACTTTTTTTTCTTTTAAGATTTTATTTATTTATTTTAGAGGGGAGGGAGTGGGGAAGGAGAGAGAGAATTCCAAGCAGACTCCCCACTGAGCGAGGAGCCCCCTATGAGGGCTCAATCTCACAACCCTGAGATCATGACCTGAGCCAAAATCAAGAGTCGGAGGCTTAACCCAGGCTCCCTTCACATCACTTCTTCAAAGCCTGTTGGTGACTGGTCACTGAGCACCTGTTATTCAGTTCATGCATAAACAGTGGTGTTGCCTCCTCATCTCCCAATGATAAACCCATGTGGCATTTTATAAAAATGAATAACTGAAAGAGGGAACTGGCCAACAAAATTTAATGTGCAGCAAAGAATCAAAAAGTAGTAACAAGGAAGTGAAATTCAAATCAAAGGTCAATGTAGTCACAGAAAAAAATAGCTCACTGTGGTAATGTTGATACTACCACCATTCAAAAGACTCTCTGGATATGCTGCCAGAGGAACTCAGTGAAGCTAAGCTTATCTCCATAAATGAGGACAATGGTTTGGTGAAAAAAATGAAAATGCCTTAGAAGAGGTGATGCTGGCAAGAAATCGCACATTAGAAGAACTCTGAAGATACTTTGCGCCAATGAAAACACAAAGGATAAAATGTTGGAAGTTAAACTGAGAAAGGAGTAGAACAGACACAGAAAAGATGCCCACTCCACATCATAAGTTATAAGATAAGAAGAAGCCTGACACTGTTCAAATTATTCTTGGTAGTAGGTTTTTCCAAATAAATTTTTTCCAATAAATAAATCACAGTTTTCCAAATGAATCAATGTTTTTAATGTTTTGAATTACAGTGTAGTAAATATTAATTTTCCCATTTTTTCATTTCCCTAAGTCTTATAACAGACAAGAGAGCTTTTAAAGTTTTTAAAGATCACAGAACAATCATAATTTTTCCCATTGATTATTAACTTTGCTTTGCACAGTTTCACCCTGCATGGCCATTTTTACAGTCCTGAACTACTGTGCAAAGCAAAAACTGCCTGGACTCAACACTGCCATTATACTACGAAAGCTTCCATAGACAATACACAAATGAATGAGTGTGTCTGGGTTACAATAAAAATTTATAGACACAGATATTTGAATAGTGTACATCACCTGTCTTGAAATGTTTTCCTCCTTTTGATTTTCTGTCAATTATTTTAAAATGTGGGAAACAGTTCATAAATTTTTTTTAAAGATTTTATTTCTCCATTTGAAAGAGAGAGAGAGAGCACAAGCAGGGGGAGGAGCAAAGGAACAGGGACAGGCAGACTCCCCGCTGATGGGGAACCCAAGCACCCTGAGAGATCACAACCTGAGCCGAAGACACACGCTTAACCGACTGAGCCACCCAGGCGCCCCTTAGCTCATAAATTATACAAAAATAGACGGTAGGCTGAATTTGACCTTGAGCCATAATTTGCTGACTCCTAACTTAAGTGAAAAAAAATCCTAAAATAAACATTAGCAAATCAAATCAAGTAATGTAGAAAGATACATCTTGAACCAAGCTGGCTAATAAAACCTTAGAAAAATCTATCAATGTATTCACTACATCAAAACAGATTAAGTAGGGAAACTAAAAGCTCATCTCTCAATAGAATCAAAAAAGCCTCTGGGGAAAAAAAAAAAAAAAACTCCTAACAAATCAGGATGGGAGGATCCTTTATCTGACAAAGGTTATCTATAAAACAAAACCAAACCTGCCACAAGCATAATTCTCTTGAGATAGGGCAGAAATAAGAATGCCTGCTATTGCGGCTACTAGCCAGTACTGTACAATGAGCCAAGGAAAAAAACTAAGAGCATAAGGATTATAAAGAAATAATAATAACAGTCATTGTTTGCAGGAAACAACTATACACAGAGGAAATAAATAAACTATTAAAATTAGTAAATGAGGGGCGCCTGGGTGGCTCAGTCGTTAAGCATCTGCCTTCGGCTCAGGTCATGATCCCAGCATCCTGGGATCGAGCCCTTCTTCGGGCTCCCTGCTCCGCGGGAAGCCTGCTTCTCCCTCTCCCACGACCCCTGCTTGTGTTCCCTCTCTCGCTGTGTCTCTCTCTGTCAAATAAATAAATAAAAATCTTTAAATAAATAAATAAAATTAGTAAATGAATTTAGCAAGGCTGTTGAACTCCAGGCAAATTATTAAAACACAGCTGTATTTCCACATACTAGCAAAAACAATTGGAAGATACTTTTTTTAATATCACTTACAGTGGCATTTTTCTGCAAAATTTCTAAGAATAACTTTAATGAAAGATATCTTGAGGGCACCTGGGTGGCTCAGTGGGTTAAGCGTCTACCTTCGGCTCAGGTCATGATCCCAGGACCCTGGGATCGAGTCCCGCATTGGGCTCCCTGCTTAGCGAGGAGTCTGCTTCTCCCTCTACTCTTCTCACCTGCTCCTGATCTCTCTCTTTCTCTCTCAAATTAATAAAATCTTCTAAAAAATAAAAATAAAAACTACATATCCTGGACTACTACACAGAAAACAAAAAATTGAGAGAAATTAAACATTTAAATAAAGACAGGATATATCATGATCATGTACTATGGACTAGAAGACTCAAATTTTAAAGATGTCAATTATCCCCAAACTGATTTGCAGATTGAACCTTTACAAGCAAAATCCCAGTAGGTTTTCTTTTAATTCAAACTGAAAAGCTGATTCTAAATTTTGTACAAAAGTGCAAACAGCTAAGACAGTCTTAGAGAACTTAGAAGACCTGGGGCACCTGGGTGGCTGAGGTCATGATCCCGGAGTCCTGGGATCGAGTCTCACATCAGGCTCCCTGCTCAATGGGGAGTCTGCTTCTCCCTCTGCCCTTCACCCTGTTGTGCTCTCTCTCGCTTGCTCACTTCTCTCTCAAATAAATAAATCAAATATTTAAAAAAAAAAAAAAAAAGAACCTGGAAGACCTTAAGCTACTAGATATCAAAACTCACTGCTGGATTAAACCATATGAAATTGTTAAAAAGTGATGACCTACAAATATGACAATTTCATATGTTTCAACTAATATAAACAAACATTGAATTGAAGACATTAAGGTAGTGGGACAACCACCAAGAAAGAGGCCAATACAAGTGAACAGTTTCAAAATAAAACCACTACATATGGTAACTTAATTTATCACAAATGTGACACTTGCAGAGCAGTAGGTAAAGAACCATTTTTTCAATAAATGGTGCTGGGTCAACTGGATATCCAATTATAGGGGAAGATATATCCTGAGTTCTATCCCACACAATGCACCAAAATCAATTCCAGGTAGATAACAGGCCTAAATGATAAAACAATGAAGCTTCTAGAAGATAACAGGGAGAGTATCTTCATGATCGTGGGAGTAAGCCACGATTTCTTAAACAGGTCACACAGATCACTAACCATAACCATAAAAATGATAAATTAGACTACATTAAAGGTAAGAATTTGTGTCCATCCAAATATTCCATTAAGAGAGTGAAAGGCAAACCACAGGTTGAAGAAGATACTTGCAATACATAAAAACAACTCATATATGGGATATATAAAGAAATCCTACAAATAAAAAAAAAAGATAAGGCCGGGGCACCTGGGTGGCTCAGTCGGTTGAGCATCCAACTCTTGATTTCAGCTCAAGTCATATCTAGGGGTCATGAGATCGAGCCCCGTGTCAGACCCTGGGCTCGGTGAGGAGTCTGCTTGAGATTCTCTCTCCCTCTCCCTTTGTCCTTCCCTCTGCTTACACCCTCTCTCTCTAATAGATAAAATCTTAAAAAAAAAAAAAACCACCTCTTACAAGAGACTATCCAAATAACCAATAAACATATGAAAAAGTGCTTACTTTTACTAATCACAGGGAAAGGTAAATTAAAACTACACTGAGATCCAATAAATAGGTATTCAAATAACAGAACTGCTAAAATGAAAAAGACAGACAATATCAAGTGTTAGGAAGGATGAGCAGCAACTGGACTTCTCATACACTGATATAAATTGATATAATCATTGTAGACAATAGTATATTATTGTTTATAAGGTAGAATTTGTACATATCCTCAGACCCAGGCCTTCCATTTCTAGTTATCTCTAATAAACTTTTACATACCTTTATAAGAATGTCAAAGCAGCATTATTCATAAGAAGAATCTAGAAACAACCCAAAGATACATCAACAGAGAATGGATTAAATTTTATATTAATGAAATAAATAACAGCATTGAAAATGAATTAACTACAGATATACACACAGACATGGATGAATTTCAATAACACAGTGTTTAAAAAATCATACATTTATACTCAAACTATTAAAATAAACACAAGGGGAGCCTGCATGGCGCAATCGGTTAAGCATCACTCTTGGTTTCAGCTCAGGTCATGATCTCAGGGTTGTGAGATCAGGCCTCCATGCTCAGCGTGGAGTCTGCTTAAGATGCTCTCTCCCTCTCCCTCTGCCCTCCCACTCATACTCTCTCTCCCTCGAAAATAAATAAATAAATCTTAAAAAATAAACACAAGGAAAGGCACAAACGTCAGGACAGTGATACTCTCTGAGGGGAAGAAAAACTCAATAGGGAAGGGACAAATAAGGGGCTCAGGAAAGTCCAATTTTGTAAGCTGGCTAGTAGATTCATGGATGTTTATCTTTTTATTCTTTATTTTATTTTATTCTTTTTATTCTTTAAATTTTACATATATACTGTTTTACATAAAGAAAGATACAAAGTATCAGAGCAAAAAAAGGGGGGGAGGATAGGGGAGACAGGGATGATGGAAGGAGCAGGGAGATTAAGGATGGGAGGGGGGGAAAGAGAAAAACAAAGAAAATTCCCCAAACAGTACCTATCAAGTTATAAGAAATAGATTGGCCTCTGATTTCTAATAGTGACACTAGAAAGCAATGGAATGATGCCTCTAAAACTGAGAGAAATTATTTTGAACCTAGTTTTATACCCAACCTATTAAGTGAAGACAAAAATGGAAAATTCAAACATGCAATAAATCTAAAAAGTTTATCTTTCAAATACTCTTTCTGAAAATTAACTTTCAATGCAGACACCAGGAAAATGACAAATAAACACAGCATCACAGGAAAGCCACAGTATCCAACAGTACAATTAACCTGTAAGAGAAATGAAAAGAAATTCTAGGATGATGGTGATGCACTAGATCTAGAGACAACTCTGTACAAAATTAACCTTTCCACAAACAGTATAATTTTAAAAAGCTGAACAACCTTAAATATGTGGTACAGATGGCATATTTTTCTGCCATCAAGGGGAAAAAAAGGCAATTAAAAAAGGCAGGGATGGGCACCTGGCTGGCTCACGCAGAACAGCATGCGGTTCTCGATCTCAGCGTTGTGGGTTCAAGTCCCACATTGCGTATAGAGATTACTTAAAAATAAAAATCTTTTAAAAAAACAGGCAGGGCTATTACTGCAGGGGGACTATACAAGAAAGTATTGATTCAAATATAATGCAAATGGAGCTGTGGCATTGTTTTGAGCTAATTATTTTAAGAAAAGAATGAATACTTAGGTTTAGAACATTCTCATCAGATTTACTAACACAGGATGGGTCCATGAAGAATGATACGTTTAATTCTTAGGTACAAAAGGTCTATGTAATGTATCACAGAAAGAAAAACGGAGGGAGAATGGGACAGGGATAACGCTAAAGCAGCAGCTGAAACCAACTGAAAGGCTTGTGCTGACTCTCCAAACTGAACCTTAAGTGGGCAGAAGTCAAAAAGAACTTTGCCTCCTCGCTGGAATGTGCTTCTCTATTGGTCTGCAAGTCTGCATGTGCTGACCTTTAAAAGACAGTGTAAGGTTTGTCTGTTCTCCCTTCTGCTAGTGGGCTGATAGACTGAACACGGGTGGACAATGACTTGGTCGCTCTGATGTTGGCCGTATTCAATATTCTACTGTATTTCTTGTACACTGGGAGATTTTTGCCATAGATGCATTTTTAATCCTTCAAAAAATAAGCAAGGCATAATGAGATATAAGAGAAGTTTAAACCACAAAGGAAATTAAAAAAGAAAATAACATGATATAACCATCTTGGGGGGGGGGGAACTTTTCTAAATATAACAAGCACCAAAGAGTTTACAAACTAAAATTGCAAAGACTTCCAAACTATACTTCTTTCCAAGAAATCTGGAAGTAAATTCTGAGTAATCAAAGGTACAAAAAGTGACCTGCAGGGGCGCCTGGTGGCTCAGTCGGTTAAGCATCCCACTCTTGATTTCGGCTCAGGTCATGATCTCAGGGTTTTGAGATTGAGCCTCGAATCAGACTCTGTGCTGGCCATGGAGCCTGCTTAAGATTCTCTCTCTCTCTCTCTGCCACCCCACCAACCCCCCCCCCCCGCTTAAAAAAAAAAGTGACATGCAATAGGAAATACAGAATTAAAGATCGTATAAGTTAAATAAGAGTGTGGCAGAGATGTGCTCAGTGCTCCTCAGTCCTGTTTCTTCTTCCTGGGTACTGTTCCTTCTTCCTGGGTGCTCACCAAGACAACATTTCCTACCACCCTTACAGTTACAAGTTGAGACCATATGACTGGGTTCTAGTCAATGAAATGACAGCTTAAGTAATATGCTCTACCGCAAAAACATTAACGAAATCCTCCTTGCTGGGGCTCTTTGTTGTCAACCAAATGAATACAAAGGATCCACTGGAAGATTCCAAGACACCAGAGGGAAGGAGATGGAATTCTTCAATCATCACATGAAGCAAGAAATAAACCTTTATTGTATTAAGCCACTGAAATGCTAGATAGGTTAAAGCAGAGAGCATTAATTACCCTAATACAGGGATCTTACGTATCTAACCTCCTCATTTTACAAATAAGGAAACTGATGAACAAAGTAACTTTCTAAAAATTACACTAGTTGGTAGAATACCATGTCTCCTAACTTTCCATCAGGAACTTTTACCCAGTAAAAGATTTCCATGCTAAATTCTGAATTAATATTATTATCCAAATATGTGTTACAAGACCACAAAAAGGCAGCAAGATAGACAATTTCTCATATGAAGATGAGGGACTTTAAATTTCTACAAAAATGCTTATGAAAATCTCAGAGGCATCCATCCCAAATACTATGATTGACACTATCTCTCACATTCTGACTTGCATCAGCAAAATTTGGTCGAAGTTATTAAAAACTTTATATACCACAAAAAAGCAATAAATTACATAAAATTTGATATAATTTGCTATTCTACTACCCTCATTTTGTAAGGAGTATTTGAAAAGTATTATACTATCTATCTAAGTATATCATGTGAAAATGATATTTGTTATCATTTCTATTTAGAGCACTGGGCATTAGGCCTGTGGTCAAATATATAGCTTCTGATTATGCCTTTATTAATACAGGAGAAGGAAAAAAAAACCTCCAAGCTTTTAACAACTCAAGTCAATGGGGCATCTGGGTTGCTCAGTTGGTAAAGCATCTGCCTTCAGCTCAGGTCATGATCCCAGGGTCCTGGGATTGAGCCCCGCATCGGGCTCCCTGTTCAGCGGGGAGCCTGCTTCTCCCTCTCCCTCTACCTCTGCTTGTGCTCTCTCTGTCACATAAATAAAATCTTTAAAGAAAAACAAAAAAACAAAACTCAAGTCAGATTTAAATTCATCATTGAGGGATCACCTGGCCTCTCTTTACCTCAGCCGTAAACTAAATACAAGGTCTCTGACAAGTCACCTCACTTTATTTATAAAAAGAATTATCCAGTAAGTCCTTTGAAGCCTTTCATTTTGATTACGATTTGATTCTGGTCAGGCCAACAAAATGTACTGAATATTTATTAGACGGAACCAAATAAAATTGTTGGCATTTGACTTTTTTACCAATAAAAACCATATTTTCGTATAGCTTGATCTAATACTAAGTGCCATGTGCTGCCATTAAAAAAAAGTACTAATTTTTTTTAGGTATACACACTTTTTTTTTTTTAAAGATTTTATTTATTTATTTATTTGACAGAGAGAGACACAGCGAGAGAGGAACACAAGCAGGGGGAGTGGGAGTGGGAGAAGCAAGCAGGCTCCCTGGGAGCCCGATGTGGGGCTCCATCCCAGGACCCTGGGATCATGACCCGAGCTGAAGGCCGACACTTAACCAACTGAGCCACTCAGGTACCCCTGTATACACACTTTTTAAGAAGAAAAACTAGTATGCTGATTTAGGGATTCCTGAACTGTTGTCGTTAGAGAGAAAAACCTTTTACACATTCTCTTCTCCTGAGTACTTGCAGCTCTGTGCTATTTACAAAGAAACTACACAAATTCAGTTAATCTATTGGATCAGAATATTAATTCAGATGTTTTGGCCAAAATTGCTGCAGTTACTGTGTAAACATAAATCCTACTTATCATTCTATCAGTTTCGACTTCTGCTTAAAGATTTAGGATTAAGTTTGCCTGTCGGCTCACAGAGCATTGCATTACTTATAGTTAGCCATTCGCATGAAAGCCTAATCGTGAACGCTCATAATACATCCCAATCAAACACAAAGTTTTCTCTAAAAACTTTCACCATCCATACAAAACAGGAATTTAGACCAGACCTCAAGATAGAGGTCTGTTTCTTACTAAATCCCTCACATCAACACACTATTCCAAAGACAATGCCAAGAACCAAATCAACATACTTTTACAAAATTGCTGCAGTTCATCTAAGTATATCTAATGAATACCATTAACTTGCATTCTTAAGAGTATATGAAAAATTAGGGTGATGTACGAAAGTGCTGGATTACTATACTGTATACCTGAAACTAATTTAACACTGTATGTTAACTAACTGGAATTAAAAAGAACAAAAACAAAAACGGGGTGCCTGGGTGGCTCAGTCATTAAGTGTCTGCCTTCGGCTCAGGTCATGGTCCCAGGGTCCTGGGATTGAGCACCACACTGGGCTCCCTGCTCCGCGGGAAGCCTGCTTCTCCCTCTCCCACTCCCCCTACTTGTGTTCCCTCTCTGGCTGTGTCTCTCTATCAAATAATAAATAAAATCTTTAAAAAAACAAAAACAAAACAAAACAACAACTTAAGGGACGCCTGGGTGGCTCAGTCGTTTAAACATCTGCCTTTGGCTCAGGTCATGATCCCAGGGTCCTGGGGTCGAATCCTGCCTCTGCCTCCTTGCTCAGCGGGGAGCCTGCTTCTCCTTCTGCCTGCCGCTCCCCCTGCTTGTGCTCTCTCACACACAAATAAATAAAATTAAAAAAAAAAAACCTTAAAACTAAGTATGTAAAAATTTATTTCCCTTGTCTTTAGTATTTTTCTAGAAGAATCTTAAATCTTCCAAATAAAACCACCTTCTGGATAAAATGCAGTCTGAAGTCAAAGGAGGAGATAACCCTCTTATCTCTGTAGGCTAAATGCCAAAATGTAAGTTTTTCAGACTTCAATTTTGCTGTTAGAGTAAGTGGTGTAAGTCATCCTTCGATCGTATGCAGATTTTAAGCAATGAACACCACATACATCATTATTCCCATATACAAGTGCCACCGATTAATTAGCTTAAACTAAAAACAAGGAAACGAATCAAGCTATAAAAATGTTATGTCTTCCATAACTATGAAAATACTGTCCACTGTCAGCTTTACTGTTTCCTCTCATCACAACTATCCCCCCAAACCCCACTAATCAATATAGCTTTCACTGCATTACAATTTACCATTTACTTGAAGAAACTGAAATACAAAAATGCACCATCAATTATTATGTGCATATCCACCAGATACTGACTGGAGGCAGCCAAGTATGCCAAGAATTCAAGTTAAGCAGGGAAGACTCCCCTGTTGCCTACGGGAGGCTACCTTTGGAGAAAGCGGAACATCTCCTAAAGTACTTAGACTAATAAAATTTCCTGATATCCTCGAATTATAAATGGTCATTGTTTCACAGTTCAAGTGAATACATGCATAATATATAAAACAATAAGGAGTAAAAGAGGGAACCCTGAACTATACAGTTTACTCTCAGACTTTACAACTAGTAAAGTGAGATCCAGGGGCGCCTGGGTGGCTCAGTCGTTAAGCGTCTGCCTTTGGCTCAAGTCATGATCCCAGGGTCCTGGGATCGAGCCCCGCATCGGGCTCTCTGCTCAGCGGGGAGCCTGCTTCTCCCTCTCCCACTCCCCCTGCTTATGTTCCCTCTCTCGCTGTGTCTCTCTCTGTCAAATAAATAAAATCTTAAAAATAAATAAATAAAGTGAGATCCAAAGAGGTTTCCCCCGCCCAAAGGCATCCGGCTAATTAGTGGCAAAGCTAAAGTCAGAACCAAAGTCTTCCAACTCCCACCCAGCCCAAAGTTCCCTCCGTAGGGTGAGTACTCGCTGAACCTGCAAGAGAGGCACTCCTTCAGAGTTCATAAAGTAGCAATCCGAGGTCTAACAAGGCCCTTCATGCGTTCACCTACAGATTGCTTTGGAAAAGTTGTGCCAACATCTCAAAAATCAGAGATTTTTGCATGAAGTACAGACTTACAGCTTCTTTCAAAAAAAAATCATACTATCAGACAACCAACACGCGTTCCCACTCAGCAATAATATACTGGAGCTGAGAAATAAAATGCCTTCTGTAGACATCCACTCAGTGTATTCAGCATAATCTTATTTGAAGATTCACTTGGAATTCACTTATTCCAGGATTCACTCCACCTTCACTGCCAGGATGCTGTAGGAGTTTTAAGTAAGAGACTCCTGAACTAGAGCTATTTAAGTCATCATCAATTCTAAACAGTTCCTCATGGTGGTAGGATTTTGGCTATGTTTTAGTGGCTGGGTTTACCTAAATCACAAAGTCACTAGATAGGAAAGATGGGAGATGGAAAGAAAATTAAAAAACAAAACAAAACAAAACAAACCCACACTATGAGCACAAGCAGAACTCAACTGATACATCTAAAAGGTCTTACTTTCCTAAGAAACAATAACCACTAATTCTTCTTTCAAGAGTTTGTCAATGACATGAAAAGCTCCATTCTGACATGTCTGCTTTAAGGAAAGAGCAAGAATGCATATTCATGTGCGCCTGGGTGGCTCAGTGAGTTAACCATCTGCCTTTGGCTTGGGTCATGATCCCAGGACCCTGCTCAGTGGAAAGCCTACTTCTCCCTCTCCCTCTCCCTCTGTCCCTTCCCTCCACTTGTGCTCTTGCTCTAGCTCTGCTCTCTCTCAAATAAATAAATAAAATCTTTTAAAAAAATCCATATTCATATTTCCTAAAACAGTAATTTCAGTGGTTTAAAATCCTATATATTATAGCTACAAACCACTAGTATAATGCCATTTTACATGATCTTTTAAGATTTATTACTACAGTTGACCCTTGAACAACTCGGGGGTTGAGGGG